>NW_023397066.1:671640-896640 GCF_011125445.2 Fundulus heteroclitus | reverse complement strand
GCTTTTTTTTTAAATTAAGAGTAATTTTCATTTGAAGGTCCTTTTATGGGGGCCGCCATCTTGGTGAAGAACAGTACTGCCTCCTCCCAGTTTGTGACGTCAGGTCGCGGGATCGACTGTAAAGCAAGTCCCAATGCCCTATCTGTCCCCTTGTAAATAAATATCCGTTTTCATGCCAAAATATTATTAACCTCTTAAACAAAGATAGACATGGTATTAAGCATTTAAATTTAAAGTAATACTAATTTTACATTTTATAGACATAAAAAGACAACAAATAAGCATTAAAGTACGGTTTATGGGTTGGGTTCTGCAATGTTATAAGATGAGTATAAAACTCATCTTTAGAACCAATCTCTGCTCAAAATGGTGATCTGCACCGCCTAATCTACTTTCAGCAGTTATCAGTTATTGCAACCGTAAACTGTAGAAAATACGGGCAGAGCGGCTCCTTCTGAGTTCTGGATTACATCAAGGAGTTGGAGGCCAGACTTCAAAAAGTGGATTTGTCTGCCACACTTTTTAGACGCTACTGTGCCTCTGATGACCAGATCAGATTCTACACCAAATTTCCTTCTGAATGTGTGTTCCGGATCTTCTGGGAGTCCATTGCACCCTCTGCATCACGCCTGGTGTACTGGACCAGAGCACAGAAACAGTGCAGTCTGAAACGTTCTCAGCCTACAAGAACCACACCACTCTGAAAGGGCTGATCGGAGTTGCTCCCTGTGGGTTGGTGACATTTATTTCAGCGTTGTACACAGGCTGCATCTCAGACAAAGAAATAACAAAGGTCAGTGGAATCCTTCCTCTGCTGGAGCTGGGAGATGAAGTCATGGCAGATAAAGGGTTCCTCATTCAAGACCTCCTTCAAGAAGTTGGAGCCAAACTCATCATTCCACCATTTAGGCATCCTGGCCAGTTCAGCAAGAAAGAGACAGAGGAGACCCAGACCATTGCTCGCCTGCGGATCATTGTAGAGCGAGCAATCGCTAGAGTAACGTGCTACCACATCTGGGATTCTCTCACTTTAAAAGGAACTGTCAATCAAATCTGGCACAACTGTTGTGTTTTGGCTAATTATCAAGGCACATTTTGTGTTGCTGACTAAATCATTTCTGTATGTTAATTGTTGTAGTGCTATGTAAAAAGTTATTTAAATGACTAAACTAACAAAAATGTATTCAATAAAACACACTTGAGCAGCATACTGTACTTTTTTTTTTTTAAGTGAAATTGCAAGGAAAACAAATCAAGTACAATTTACAATATCTAAAAACAAAAATAACCTTGACTATTTCATATTTTATAATTGTACACCATACTGATTTAAACTATCTTGCAAATTAATATTTATCAAATCTAAACAATAGTTGCAAATACTTAAGACAACCAAAAAAAAGCAACTTTAGAACACAGGTTACAAGACAACTGCAGTTAAAACAAATTTTTGTAAATTATGAAACTGTCTTTTAAAGAAATTTGCACATCTGTGTATGTTTCATTAATACCAACTATTTACAGTGATTCACACAGCTTGAGATTGAGTATTTGAAATGCAAAGGAACAAAAGGTTAAGTTACACATTTTATCATTCTTGTTGCATTGACATAAACACATCAATGAAGGTGTTGAAGTGAAATAATTCTAGTTTAGATTGCATTTGATCAATGAAAGATTCATCACGCCACACCCGCTCAACAGTTATTGTTGTTAGCGTGTCCGTGACAAAGTCGCACCATTCCCATCCGGTGATTGCCAGCTGACCCTGTACCTGCCAGTAATATGCGTGTGAACTGTGAGTTTAGACTTTTAACCAACTTGCAAATAAAACTAAATGATAGCAGTTGGGCCTGTATTTTTTTTCACTACCTAAAATAAATAAATAAATAAATAAAGTCCAAAAAATTATAATAAATTATATTTGACACAAGTAATATTGAGATTACAACAAATTTTATATGGCTCTTATAAAATACAGGTGGTAAAGGAACAGAAATGGCTGCACGACACAAAGGAGAAATAAATTGTTTACATAAATATAGCACTGTTCTTTTAAGATCATATATATATATCAGTATATTTAATTTAGTTTATGTAATATATTTAGTATATTGTAGGATATGATGTACCATAGGACAATGTGTTCCACTCTTTTTTTTCTTTTACCTGTGTTCTTGGTCTGTGCCATCTTTGTAACTCACTAGTGCCGGCCAGTGCAGCAGGAAGATTTGGCAGCTGGAGTTGGGAGTAGTGTGCAGTCTGGTAAAGAAGTGCAACTACATGATTGCAAAAACCTTTACCAGCTGCACAGTTGTAGGAATAATTCAACAATTCTGCCTTTTCTTTTCCAACACACAATGATATCTAAAACAGAAAAGTGTTTTAGCAACAAATGTATACATCAATACATATAGCATGTTTAGCTTTAAACACGTGATAGATTTTAGTTTGAAGGTAAGGTTCAACAACAGCAGAAAGAAAACACAGATTATGTTGCAACCGCAACAGAAACGTAAAACATATAGTAACCACTGAAGAGGAAAATGTCAGAATAAGCTCTGAGTCATCCAGAAGTCGTACATGAAAGTTCTTCAGCCATCAAATATGAACAGGAACTCAAACCAACGAACAAGAGCCAACCGGCTTTCTGACTGTTTCAAACCTGCAGCTTGTGTGGTTCCTCATTTTTCTTCATGGATCTGAAGCATCTAGCTCTGACAACTACCTGTCCCTCGACAATATTTGACACTACAGGCATGCAGAAGTACAGCATAGTTTCAACATCAAGCATCATCTAGTGTCTCAGAACTAACACAACATTCTAGCATGCTGTTTTTCACAAACTTTAGTGGCAAAAACATTTCACAATGTCAAAATATATCTGAAAAGTTTAAACTGGCTGTCTCCAATATTCCACGTAATTTAGCAAACTAAGTTAGGCTTCATTACGATGTTTGTGTAGTTCATATCTTGCAGCTAGCGGTTAGCTCGCTAAGCTACGTCTTTTCTTACCTTGATAGCTGTGGATATATGTCTTGTGGAAGAACTTGTATCCTCTCACAGATTTGTTGGTGGGGGAAATCACCGCTTCGATTTCCTCCGCATCTGTGAAAGAAAGTGCTGGCAAATTAAATAAGGACGATGAAAAGGACCGGAGGAGGAGAGACATTTTTCAGAGTAAAACAGGAAGTGCCCCAGCCTTTCAGACGCAGCTTCCGGTTGTCGTGAAAAAGGTCTAGTCTCGCTCTCATGTCATCTTGAAGACATTCTTCTTCCAAATGTTGGTTACAGACGACATGTTTTCTCTCTGGCCAGAAGTTCGATGGCAAATCTTCTCTCTTCACGTTGGTAATCCAGCAAAAGAGCCCGTGGTGTATCATGAATCGGAAAGGTGAAAAAACTGTTTTTTTTCGCTTTGACCCGATGTAATGGAACATCCAACTGCCATGCATGTGAGCATTGTTGCTTTAACAATAGCTCTTGGGAATTTCAATGGTGAAGTCCTCTGGAAATCCGAAATTGTTGATCGCAGCTGTGTAGAACAGCTCCTATTGAATTGGCTGGTAAAGCGCGGTGCCTCACCGCACAAAGACGTCACAGGATGTGATGTCAGGCGGACATTTTTGCCCAAATTTGAGCAAAAATGGCAGCCCCCATACACAGTGATCTAGATGACAATTTATGCTTTGATTTTCTTATTGATTAACGCTAAATTGATTAAATCACCACAAAAGTATTAGTTTTAGCTATAGCTAATGATCCACTGATATTTCCTTGTTGACCGGACTTTTCCTTTAACAGGCCCTCCAAAAGGCAACCGCTGGGGAGTCTGGAAAGGCGGAGCCGGGGCCGTCTGGACAACTCGATCTCCCAGAAGATGAGGAGTCATCCTCATCTTCTGAGGAGCCTCCAAAGAAGTGGACAACCATATCTGTTGTCTCAGAGGTTGAGAAAACCATCGTCCGCTACGAGGAAAACGCCAGACGGCTGGAAAGCTGCTGGAGACCCCAGATAAAGACCACCAGAATCGGTATGAAGCTACAAAAAGTGTCTGATAAATCAGTTTGATCAGTTTCTAATCTGAGCTCTCAGCTTTCCAACCACACTTCAGTCTCTGAGGCTCCGTTCACACCTGAAACTAACATCCTCCCAGTTCTCCTCAGCTGCTACTTTCTAGCTTTAAAGATGAAAAAGTGGCCTAGTGGTTAGAGCACAGAGCTTCGGTGCCAGAGGTTCTGAGTTCAACTCCCACTGACCGCCACTCTGGGTCCCTGAGCAACACCTTTAACCCCCAATTGCTCCCCAGGCGGCGCACAGTGGCAGCCCACTGCTCCCCAAGGGGATGGGTTAAGATGCAGAAGTGAATTTAATAAAGTTCAATTATTATTATTATTATTATTATTATTATTATTATTATTATTATTATTATTATTATTATTATAAGGTAAATACAGTTGATTGAAAAAATAAAGGAAATAAAGCAGAGATTTAAGATGACTTATGTACAGTCAAGGTGACTTGCATACATATGGATTTGACATTGTAAAGTCTGATGGCAGCAGGAATGAATGACCTGCTGTAGCGCTGCTTTCTACAAACAGCCAAGTATGTGAACACATAACTTAATCTGACTTTCTTCCAGTTAGCTTTCCATTAAAGGAGAAGTCCGGTTAAAATCAGAATTCAAGCTGCTGAAAGTACTTTAAATATAAAACTACTACATACTTTGCAATAAATTATACGTTTTATTTTTAATTAAGAATCATTTTCATTTAATCATGTTTATGTGGAGGAACCCATCTTGGTCAAGAATAGTACTGTCACCTCCCATTTTCTCTCTTGGCATCTCTCACACACCCCTGACTGCTTCCGCTCATATCTCTCCGACCGCACTCAGTTTATTCAACTCAAATCTTTCACATCCCACCCTTCCCCTGTCACTACTGGTGTCCCTCAAGGCTCAGTTCTTGGCCCCCTCCTCTTCATCACCTACCTCCTTCCCCTTGGCAGTATTTTTCGCAAATTCAACATTAATTTTCATTGTTACGCGGATGAAACCCAGCTTTATTTATCCAGTAAACACACTTCCTCACTCCCCCCCCCCCCCCTTGTCCCTTACTAACTGCTTACTTGAAATTAAAGAAATTAAAGTTTGAGGTTCACCTTAAAGTGATAAAACCGAACTCCTCCTTGTCGCCACCAAATCCACCCTATCCAAAATCAATAGTTTCTCACTACCCATTAACAACTCCTTGGTCTCCCCCTTCCCTCAGGTCAAGAGTCTGGGTGTCATCCTCGACTCCTCCCTATCCTTTCAGTCAATAAATAGCATTACCCGGTCTGCATACTATCGCCTTCGCAACATTAACCGCCTCCGTTTCTCCCTCACCACACGCACACTGCCTCTGGCCTTATCCACAGCCTCATCACCTCTGTCCTGATTATTGTAATTCTCTTCTTTTTGGCCTCCCTCACAAATCCCTCCATAAACTCCAACTTCTTCAGAACTCAGCAGCTCCTGTCATCACTAGAACCCCCTCTTTTCGTCATATTACTCAAGTGACCTTGAGTGTCCAGAAAGGCGCTGATAAAAACATTTATTATTAAAAATCTCCTCAAATTAAAGTTTTAATTGTAAAATTTTGCGTAATCTTGTTGTGATGCAATAAAATTTGGATTTATTTTCAACTTTTTTGAACATCTTTACCAGGGCTGCCAATTAGTGTGGAGGACACTTTACCCTGCTAACTTCACCTCCTTTTAAATGAAACGTAACAATTTAATTTTAGATAAACTGTGTGACGCCTTCAGTCCAGGATCTCCAGGAAGAACCAGGCTGATGCATGAGACAGTCATCAGTTGAATTATATTAATGATCTCTTTCTTTGTCCCCACAGACCTCCAGAAGCCACATGTCTCCATGGAGGAGGAAGCTTCTTCCATCCAACAGCTCTGCAACCAGAGGAGAAGGTCCAGTCATGACCAGGAGGAAGCAGAACCTCAGTGGTCTGAAGAAGAACAGATGGAACCAGAACCTCCACTTATTAAAGAAGAACACGTGGAGCCTGAGTCTTCATGGGTTAAAGAGGAACAAATAGAACCAGAAACACAGATTGAAGAGCAAGAGAACCCAGAATGTCCACGGATTAAAGAAGAAAAGGAAATATGTGATTCTTCAAGGCTCAAACATGAACAGCAGGATACAGAAAATTTAGCAACTAGAAGGGAGCAGGAGGATGTCTGAAGCATTTTATTGGATGGATTAAAGAAGAAAATGAGGAACTAGAACCTCCACTGATTAAACAAGAACATGTATAGCCTGAGTCTTTATGGGTTACAGAGGAACAAATCAAACCAAAACCACAGACTGTAGAGCAAACAAGCCCAGAACTTCCACTGATTGAGGAAGAAAGGGATTCTTCAAGGCTTAAATGTAAAAATCAGGATCCTGAACATTTACCAACTAGAATGTATCAGGAGTATGTCTGCAGCAGTCAGGAGGGAGAGCAGCGTATCCAGAAGCAGTCTGTTGCTCTAATGGAGACCTTTACCCTTCAGGAACATGAAGGAGAACCAAGAACTGAGCAGCTTTCCTTTCATATCTCTCCTGTAGTTCAGACCAAAGACCAGGAAGGAAGCAGCTCCATTGGGTCAGAGAGTCAGTCTTTCACTGACACTAAGAAAATGTCTTTAAGATGTGATGTTTGTGGAAAGTCTTGGAAGAAGAAAAGTCATTACAAAACCCACAAAGGTGAGAAGCCTTTTTCCTGTCAGACATATGGAAAAAGTCTCAACTGGATTATTTAAATGTTCACAAGAAAATCCACACAGGTTAGAGGCTTTTTTTCATAAGGAATATTTTGACAAAGCTTCACTTAAGGTGCCAGTTTGAATCTCCACATGGAGTGAAAACAAGAAGTTGGATTTTTTTTTTTTTTTTTACTTTCACAAAGATTTCCAAGTACAAATACTAAAGTTCTTATTAGTAGTTTTCCATCAGAGACCCTCTGCTGCCACCTTCTGGATTGGAGTCTCGTCTTTTCTATAAAGTTAAAGTCTGCGTTAAAGATCTAGTGGACATTTATTCTCAGCTAGCGTGTGTAAAATCTCTAGAGTAGGATGTGAGGGTATCAGTTCTGCTGAGGCCTTTCAGATTTATCCAATTAACTGCTGGCTGCAATTATTAAATTTGATTACAAGGACTAGCCTTGGGTCAAATAGGGTCTGGTACAGCAGGTTAATTCTACTGCTTACATCTGTTTTCAATAGATGTCAAATTCCTATTTTTATTGATACTTGTTTTTGGATCCATGTTTACATTTTTTATTGAAACCTATTTCAATAAAATTCTTCTAGTTGGAGACCAAAGGATACAATTCAGCTCATTTTCTATTCATTTTATGGTGTTCATGATGGTGATGATGATGCATGGGATAAATGTTATCAGCCAAGGCTAGGCTCCCCATTTGTCAAGTCCATAATGGCTTTCATCACGGTGAAGACCCAACTCACGGGATGAGATGATGACAGCGTTTCAAATCGCTCTGTTGGATCGCTTGTTTCCTAGAATTTTATTGGTTATGAAACTGGAGGGTTTGTGATGTTTTCAAAGCAGAACATGACCGACAAGAATGAAGAGTCAAAAGATTTTGCTGGAATTTACTGAAATCTTTTTTTTTTTTTTTTTGTTTGTCTACAAAAGAAAAATAAAACCAGGCTCATTCTATATTACAGACAAGGAAACAGCCTGGAGAATATTATTTTAAGGGCGCACCTTACGGATGATCCAGATAAAGTGCCATGTGACGACGACGTCTCAATTTTTTTCAGCAGAGATGTCGGCAATTATTTTGGCATTGCAATGGGTGCTGCTGGAGGTGAAGCCTAGTAAGGTAGTTATCTGTTCAGATTCAATGTCTTGTTTAACCAGAATTATAAGTGGAAAATCAGAAAATGTAAAGATATTTTAGATGAAGTTGATTAATAAATGGAATAAAGCAAAAAAAAAAAAAAGTATTTAATTCACATTGGTTTCAGCATATAAAGGAATTGTAGGTAATGGAAAAGTAGATAAGTTGGCTAAAAATGTTAAGGCAAGAGAAATTGAACATGATGTCCCAGTAAGTGGAGCAGAAATAACTGTTTTTTTATATAAATTTATTTTATATAAATATTTAAGTTTTCAAGGTTTAGAACATACAGATAAACAAACAGACAGAACCCAGAGCACAGATCATACATAAAACATTCCAGTGGAGAATTGGTGTACACAAATGTATACACAGTCACATACATGAGAATACATACACCCATTAGGGGGCGACTAAGAGGAGAGTCTATGAAAAAGTTTGTTTAGCTTAATCTAGTCTGTGAAAAGTGTTCCAGGAAGGTATTCCAGTGGTATGAAAGTGTCTTTAGAGCCTTTATGAAATCTTTCCATCTGTGTTATGGACATCATGTCCGTCACCCAAAGGTGAAATGAAGGGGGAACAGACCTCCTGTCCCTCAGGATTATACGGAGCCCCTAAAGGGACATGGAGGAAAAAAAAACTATTGCGAGATCTCGCAATAATTATTGCAAGATCTCGCAATAGTTTTGCGAGATCTCTCAAAAGGTTTTCCTACATCATATATATATATATATATATATATATATATATATATATATATATATATATAGTAATAAGGTCTGATGCCTTCACGGAGTAGATGCAAGTTTGGAGAGACTAAGTCGCAAAAACTTGGACGTGTAGACCTGTATCTCTCTGTCTTAGAAAAATAACATTATAATATAAACAATATCTTTTAATCTTACTTGTGAAAAGTTAGCCCTCGAGCCCTGATGTCAATAGTCCGTCGATTTAAACAAATATACGCCGCCCAGTGCTGAGGTATCGTTAGTGTGTTCAGCTTGAATCAGCAGGTTAGGGTAGCAGGTCGACCGCCCCAAGATGGCGGCCGTAATTCCTACGCCGCGACAGTCAGTGTGGGGTCTACTCTTATATTATGTCTATGGTTTTATCCTTTTTACTTTGCACCTCCGCTGTTGTGTGTCTGTTTTACGTCCGGTTCACTGAAGTAGGAAAACTTTTTCTTTTAATCTTTTAAAATGTCTCTCATTAATGTCAAGTCCATGTCTGTAGCCAAGTACGGATTTAATGTCTTTATATGTCAGGCCAGTACTAAAATAGAAATCAATAAACTTCTCCCATGGATGACGTGTTTGCGCCTCCATTGTTTTGTGTCTGTTTACAACTTCTTTTTCTATTTAATGGCGGTTGGCAACAACTATGTGGTGACTAACCAGTAATGAGTGTGGATCAGGTCATTTGTTTTACTTCCAGTTCGCTGACGTAGGAAAACCTTTTGCGAGATCTCGCAAAACTATTGCGAGATCTCGCAATAGTTTTTTTCCCCTCCATGTCCCTTTAGGGGCTCCGTAGGATTAGTCTCTTGGCAACAATCAGACCCAGTTCTAATGGTTGCCGCATTGTAGCGAGTATAGTCCCCTGCATCCGAGCGCATCCGAAAATTATCAGAAATGTTACACCTGTCACACACTGGGGAGACAGAGGGATAAATCTTATGCAATCTGACCTTTGAATAGTGTAACCGATGTTTATTGAACGCGAGTGAATTCTGGAAAGGCATCTGTTCCATAAGGGTTAAGGGATTGTTATCCCTAGCTCGTTTCCCCAGGCCTCCCTGATTTTTGTGGTGTGTGCCACCGTGCGGTCACCAAGTAGATGTACAATTCTTGTAATCAGATGTCTAGAGTCAGGGGGACTCCCAAGGATGTCAAAAACACCGTGCTCCCGTGCAAGATTATTGAAGTTCTCAATTTTTGACTTAATGTAATGCTTGGCCTGGAGATATCGAAAGAAGTGTGAATGGGGCAGATTGTTTTTTTTTTCCATAGGCTGAATGATGCAAACTTATTGCCAATTTACATGTCCTTAATTGAGTGCACAGATAGCTGGGTGACGGACATGATGTCCATAATATATATATATATATATATATATATATATATATATATATATATATATATATATATATATATATATACATATATACACATATATATATATATATATATATATATATATATATATATATATATATATATATATAGGTTTTTGAGTAAATAAAATGTGATCAAAAAAAAGGACAAACATCAAGACTTAAAAGATCAAAAATCTGAAGGTTATAAAAGAATAACAAGGATTCAAAAGATTCTTCTTCAGCTGCTTCTAAAATATAGAGATGAAAAAGGGCAAAAAAAACTTTGGTCCTGAGTCTGTTTTTTTTATTCCTAGCAGTAACGTACAATTAGGAAACAAAAAAATGAACAAGTTTACTAACATAAACTCTAAGAACATGAAACATCTTAACAGCTAACAAGGAGAAAACCCACACATTCACAGTAAGACCCAGGGTCGGACTCGCTCTGCAGAATTATACTTGTACTTTATTTTTGGTTCCTACCAGTAACGTACAATTAGGAGTTAAAACAATGAATGAGTTTGCTAACTTAAACTATCAGAACATAAAACATCTCAACAGCTAACTGAAAAACATTCAAACTTTGCATGTGTAGATATTTTTTAGGTGAAAAAACTAATTGTAAAACATTGTTCAAATCTATAAAACCGACTTAATATACAAGGCAGATTTTAAGTTTATAGAAAAGACGAGACTCCAATACAGAAGGTGGCAGCATAGGGTCTCTGGTCGGAAAACTAGTAGGAAGAGTTTTAATATTTTTACTATTTGTAGAAAAAAAAGACTACTTCTTACTTTTATGTTTTCATTTCATGTAAAGATTCAAACTGCCGCCTTGAGCGAAGCTTTGTCCAAATATTCCTCATGAAAAAGGCCTCTCACCTGTGTGGATTCTCATGTGAACATTTAAAATACTCCGTCGATTGAAACGTTTTCCACATGTCTGACAAGAAAAAGGCCTCTCACCTGTGTGGGTTCTCATGTGAATTTTTAAAGTACTTAAGTGAGAGAAACTTTTTCCACATGTCTGACAAGAAAAAGGCCTCTCACCTGTGTGGATTCTCTTGTGACTATTTAAATTATTCAGCTGAGTGAAACTTTTTCCGCATGTCTGACAAACAAAAGGCCTCTCACCTGTGTGGATTCTGTAATGCCTTTTCAATTGACTCATGTGCTTCAAAGACTTCCCACAAACATCACATTTTAATGACATTTTCTTAGTGTCAGTGAAAGACTGTCTCTCTGACCCAGTGGAGCTGCTTCCTTCCTGGTCTTTGGTCTGAACTACAGGAGAGATATGAAAGGAAAGCTGCTCAGTTCTTGGTTCTCCTTCATGTTCCTGAAGGGTAAAGGTCTCCATTAGAGCAACAGGCTTCTTCTGGACAAGCTGCTCTCCCTCCTGACTGCTGCAGACATCCTCCTGATACATTCTAGTTGGTAAATGTTCAGGATCCTGCTGTTCATGTTTGAGCCTTGAAAAATCAGGTTTTTCCTTTTCTTCCTCTGTCAGTGGAAGTTCTTTTTCCATTTGTTCCTCTTTAACCCATGAAGACACAGGCTCCACATGTTCTTCTTTAATAAGTGGAGGTTCTGCTTCCTCCTGGTCATGACTGGACCTTCTCCTCTGGTTGCAGAGCTGTTGGATGGCAGAAGCTTCCTCCTCTATGGAGACATCTGGCTTCTGGAGGTCTGTGGGGACAAAGAAAGAGATCATTAATATAATTTAATTAACTGATGACTGTCTCAAGCATCAGCCTGGTTGTTCCTGAAGATCCTGGACTGAAGGCATTACACTGTTTATCTAGAATTAGTTTGTCGTGTTTCCTTAAAAGGAGGTGAAGTTAGCAAGGTAAAGTGTCCTCCACACTAATTGGCAGCCCTGGTAAAGATGTTCAAAAAGTTGAAAATAAATCCAAATATAATTGCATCACTACAAGGTTACACAAAAAATTTTAAAATTTAAACTTGAATTTGAGGAGATTTTTTAAGTGGGGAACATTCGCTACATTAAGAAAAAATACAATTTTTAAGGCACTAGTGGCTCGTTTTTTGTACAGTGGGCTGACATGAAAGGGGGTAGCAGAGATGGAGAGAGATGCGGCAAAGGACCAAAGGCCCGATTCAAACCGGGGTCAGCCACGTTGAAGACTAAGGCCGCCGTCATGCCGGCTAACCACTGCGCCACTGAAGCACGCCCGAAAAATGCTTTTAACATAAACTCTGGTGCCACAGCTGTTGGCCCCACAAACACACAGCCTGGACTAAGGAAAGTGGCCACCTGGATTTAACTAAGAAAATAGGTGTGAGCCTCTAATTGGATAACTACTGCAGCTGGATAAATATTTTTTAATCCCAGCTGATACAATGAGCTCATGTGGAAAAGATGTTAGTCTGTTTAAGAAGGGTCAAATCATTGGCCTGCAACAAGCGGAGTAATCACCTAAGGAGAGTACAGAAACTACTGGAGTTTGGCTGAGAACTGTTCAACGATTATTAAAAACCAGAAGGATGGAGGGGAACCACCGTCTTCAAGGATGAAAACTGATCAGGGAGAAATCCTGAATGATCGTGATTAGGAAGAAGTGATGAAGTGTGTTTTTACGGTTATAACAAACTTTATTTTCATAAAGGTTTCATACACTGATGGGATAATGATGATGATTGTGTTTTCCGGTCCGCTCATTACAGCCAAATAGATCTGAAAAGTATTTTAAATTAGCGCAGAATATCCGTTAGCATAGCGCTATTAGCTTCTTACTGATAACTAATGACTACAGCTTTAGTCAACGCAACTATGGTTCGTTTTTAAACATAATGGTTGTTGTCGTTTGGTTGGTGCTATGAGCATTATTACTTAACTAACTAACTAACAAAAAAAGGGCCACTCACCTGTATGAATTTGTTTGTGGACATTTAGCCGATGAATTGTAGAGAAACCTTTTCCACATATTTGGCAAGGAAAGGGCCTTTTATCTGTATGACTTTTCTTGTGTTTGTTTAAGTGATGTATTTGAAAGAATGTTTTTCCACATGTCTCACAAGAAAAAGGCCGCTCACCTGTGTGAGTTCTCAGGTGTAGTTTTAATTTATCATGTCTAAAGAAACCTTTTCCACATGTTTCACAAGAAAAAGGTATTTCTCCAGTGTGCGTTTGAAAATGGACTTTCAAGTTATACTTTGTCTTATAGGATCTCCCACAAATGTCACATTTAAATGACCCTTTCTTTGTGTCAGTAGGAGACTGACTCTCTGACCCAGTGGAGCTCCTTCCTTCCTGGTCTTTGGTCTGAACTACAGGAGAGATATGAAAGGAAAGCTGCTCAGTTCTTGGTTCTCCTTCATGTTCCTGAAGGGTAAAAGTCTCCATTAGAGCAACAGGCTGCTTCTGGACAAGCTGCTCTCCCTCCTGACTGCTGCAGACATCCTCCTGATCCCTTCTAGTTGCTAAATGTTCAGCATCCTGCTGTTCATGTTTGAGCCTTGAAAAATCAGGTTTTTCATTTTCTTCCTCAATCACTGGAAGTTCTGGTTCCATTTGTTCCTCTTTAACCCATGAAGACACAGGCTCCACGTGTTCTTCTTTAATAAGTGGAGGTTCTGGTTCCATCTGTTCCTCTTCAGAACACTGAGGTTCTGCTTCCTCCTGGTCATGACTGGACCTTCTCCTCTGGTTGCAGAGCTGCTGGATGGAAGAAGCTTCCTCCTCCATGGAGACATGTGGCTTCTGGAGGTCTGTGGGGACAAAGAAAGAGATCATTAATATAAATTAACTGATGACTGTCTCATGCATCAGCCTGGTTGTTCCTGGAGATCCTGGACTGAAGGCGTCACACAGTTCATCTAAAATTAAATTGTCGTGTTTCATTTAAAAGGAGGTGAAGTTAGCAGGGTAAAGTGTCCTTTACACTAATTGGCAGCCCTGGTAAAGATGTTCAAAAAGTTGAAAATAAATCCAAATTTTATTGCATCACTACAAGGTTACACAAACAAATGTAACAATTAAAACTTTAATTTGAGGATATTTTTCAAGTGGGGAACTCATCGTACATTAAGAAAAAATGCTTTTAACATAAACTCTGGTGCCACAGCTGTTGGCCCCACAAACACAGCCTGGACTAAGGAAAGTGGCCACCTGGATTTAACTAAGAAAATAGGTGTGAGCCTTCAATTGGATAACTACTGCAGCTGGATAAATGTTATTTAATCCCAGCTGATACAATGAGCTCATGTGGAAATGATGTTGGTCTGTTTAAGAAGGGTCAAATCATTGGCCTGCAACAAGCAGAGTAAACACCTAAAGCCGGACGTACACTGTACGAGTTTTTCCCCTTTTCGGGCCGATTCTTCAGTCGTGCGAGCATTTTTTGAATCGGGCCGAATTTCAGCTTGATCGTAGAGGGGGGGAGGAGGGGGGACTGGCTTCTCACGACTACCTCCCGATCAGGAATCGGACGATCGGTGAAAATCAAACATGTTTGAAATTCAGTCGGCTGTCGTGAGCGCATCCTGCTGTTCAAGCAGAGCTACGAGGGGGCGCCCTCCCCTCCTCTCCGTCCCCGCCAGCGGAGGGAGGGAAGCGGGCGTCCCTGAAGCAACCTCCAGCCGGTGTTGGGGAGGGCGAGCCGTCCCAGAGGGGACACGACGTACAGTGTGAGCAGTCTGGTCTCGTCCAAGCGTCGCGCCGCACAGATCGTGAGCGGTGAACTTTTTAAACCCCGCGGTTCCGTCGCACAGTTTGAGATGTATATAAGTACCACGACTGAAAAACTCGTACAGTGTACGCCCGGCTTTAGGAGATTACACAAACTACTGGAGTTTGGTTGAGAACTGTCCAACGATTATTAAAAACCAGAAGGATGGAGGGGAACCACCGTCTGATGATCGTGATTAGGAAGAAAGGAAGAAGTCTTTATTGGTCATTGTAACTGTACATTTCAATGAAATGTGTCTTCTGCATTTAACCCATCCTCTAGGAAGCAGTGGTTAGCTTCTATAGCTGCCCAGGGAGAAATCGGGGGTTAAGGGCCTTGCTCAGGGATCCATAGTGGCAGTCTGTGGGGATGGAACCAGGTACCTGCAGCCTTCCCTGAACACAAGCTGCTCTAACCACTAGGTCAGCACTAGTGGTTAGAGCAAAGAGAGAATTATAAAGTATAAAGATTTGCTGCCTGAATATAATTGCTCTCTTTTCCCGCTGCTACGTTGGAGCAGCATAGGGGAGAACACTCTCTTCCTGCTCTGGATCCACAGACTAGATGGAAGCTAAGTCTGCAGTCTAGGTTTTGTGTAACCAGACGCAGGAGTAAAGAATCCGTCTATGACAAAATCAGCCTGGTGATTTTTCTCAGCTGTAGCAGGAAAGCTGAGAGGAGACAGCGAGGAGCGGTCTCCTCTGCTACGGCCAGATCCAGCTGAGAGGAAAGCTGATCTGAAGTCACCGACTGCAACCTGTACAGGTCGTCACCAGAAGCAGCTACACCAGGGAAGCTGAGCGGAGGTCCCCGCTTCTACAGCCTGAACTCACACCCTCCATGGAGCTGTGTTCAACTTGCCCAGACCTGGTTCCCCAAACCACGGCTGTTTTCCCTTTTTGAGCTAGCGGCTGCTGAGAGAACCAGTTCTACCTTGGATTAATTCACTGCAACCAGAGACAACGAGAGAAAGCTGGTAAAGAAATAAAGAAGCAAAGTTTAGAATGTTTTACTTAATGTATTTTCATGGTGTTTTTTTAAAACAGGCATAGCTCCCGTTAGCATTTTGAAACCAAGGGTTGCTGATGTGGTTCCAGTGTGTTTTTACGGTTATAACAAGCTTTACTTCCATAAAGGTTTCATACACTGATGGGATAATGATGATTGTGTTTTCCGGTCCGCTCATTACGGCCAAATAGATCTGAAAAGTATTTTAAATTAGCGCAGAATATCCGTTAGCATAGCGCTATTAGCTTCTTACTGATAACTTATGACTACAGCTTTAGTCAACACAACTATGGTTAATTTTTAAACATGTTTGTTGTCGTTTCGTTGGTGCTATGAGCATTATTACCTAACTTTTTCCACATCTCACAAAAAAAGGGCCTCTCACCTGTATGAATTTCTTTGTGGACATTTAGCCGATGAATTGTAGAGAAACCTTTTCCACATATTTGGCAAGGAAAGGACCTTTCATCTGTATGACTTTTCTTGTGTTTGTTTAAGTGATGAATTTGAAAGAATGTTTTTCCACATGTCTCACAAGAAAAAGGCCGCTCACCTGTGTGAGTTCTCAGGTGTAGTTTTAATTTATCACGTCTAAAGAAACCTTTTCCACATAATTCACAAGAAAAAGGTATTTCTCCAGTGTGTGTTTGAAAATGGACTTTCAAGTTATACTTTGTCTTATAGGATCTCCCACAAATGTCACATTTAAATGACCCTTTCTTTGTGTCAGTAGGAGACTGACTCTCTGACCCAGTGGAGCTGCTTCCTTCCTGGTCTTTGGTCTGAACTACAGGAGAGATATGAAAGGAAAGCTGCTCAGTTCTTGGTTCTCCTTCATGTTCCTGAAGGGTAAAGGTCTCCATTAGAGCAACAGACTGCTTCTGGACAAGCTGCTCTCCCTCCTGACTGCTGCAGACATCCTCCTGATACATTCTAGTTGGTAAATGTTCAGTATCCTGCTGTTCATGTTTGAGCCTTGAAAAATCAGGTTCTTCATTTTCTTCCTCAATCACTGGAAGTTCTGGTTCCATTTGTTCCTCTTTAACCCATGAAGACTCAGGCTCCACGTGTTCTTTAATCAGAGGAGGTTCTGGTTCCCCTTGTTCTTCAGTCAGAGGAGGTTCTGGTTCCATCTGTTTCTCTTCAGAACACTGAGGTTCTGCTTCCTCCTGGTCATGACTGGACCTTCTCCTCTGGTTGCAGAGATGTTGGATGGCAGAAGCTTCCTCCTCCATGGAGACATGTGGCTTGTGGAGGTCTGTGGGGACAAAGAAAGAGATCATTAATATAAATTTAATTAACTGATGACTGTCTCATGCATCAGCCTGGTTGTTCCTGGAGATCCTGGACTGAAGGCGTCACACAGTTTATCTAAAATTAAGCTGGAAGTGGCACAGTCTGATACAGAATAAATTATTGCTTTCATTCTGCGTAGTTATTTTATCAAACCTGTGGGTCTCTGATTATGGAACACCTTTAAACTGTAACTGAGTAACATTTCTGACAGCGCAACATACAGTTTCCTCTGAAACATTTTCTGCGTCTCCTACGTTATTAAAAACAAAGAGAAGCACAACTAAATTGTTCAGAACTGAGCGCGTTCCCTCGTTGTGTTAGAAAAGCAATGTGCGGCTGAGAATATTGAAATAAATTATCTGACGACCCCAAATGAGCCCCAGCCAGGACCATCTTAACAAAAGCTGTCTGCCCCTACTTCAGGCATGTTATTGAGCAGTTTGTTGTTTGTAAATCATGGACTAAAATGCCAATTTGCTCTTTTCACATAAAATTGGGCAACATCCTGACGTTGAAGTGGGCAGGCAGACCCAAAGTGCCACAGCTAATGTCACCCAGGAAGTGCACAGATACTTAGCAGAGGGTCCCAGGATCCTATGATATATTGGAAAAACCAAAAGAGTCCAAACCGGTTGTTTTTAGAATAGATTTTAAAATGTTATTGTTTGTTTTTAAAGCTCTTAATGGTCTAGCCCCCCAGTATTTGACTGAGCTTCTCCAAAGCCATGTCCCGGCCAGAACACTGAGATCCTCTAATCTGTTGCTACTGGCCATGCCTGAAACCAGACTTAAAACCAAAGGTGACCGCGCCTTTATGGCAGCGGCACCGAGACTCTGGAATAACTTGTCTTGGCATATTCGATCGGCAGGCTGCTTGGAGGTTTTTAAATCCTCTATAAAAACACATTTATTTTCCCTGGCTTTCAATCAAGTTTAGGTGGACATTTGGCAAATGCTATTTTATTTTAACACTTAATTTATTTAAATTGAAACATTTATCCTATTATATTGTATCTGCATTACATTTTTCTTTTTGCATTGTGTTTATGTATTTTAGCATTCAGTTTTTATCTTATACTCTGCAACTGTGATTTACTCTGCAACTGTGATTTCTGTACAGCACTTTGGTCAACCCCGGTTGTTTTAAATGTGCTTTATAAATAAAGGTTGAGTTGAGTTCATTACAATTTCTCTGCACTCCAGCATCATCTGTGCCGTGTGAGCAGCTTTTTTCTACAGCTGGAGAAGTGATATATATATATATATATATATAAAAAAAAGCGTAACAGTTTGAAAAAAAAAAAACAACGTATTTTTGAATAAAAATTTGTGGGCAATAAATGCCAACTCTCCACTCTGACGGGAGAATTTTAATTTATAATAAGACGAACGGAGAAATAATCTCATGCAACTTGCTCTTGTTGTTGAGTCATTTTATTATCTCGTTTCAGTCAAATATTTAATAACTTGCATTGATAATATGCTTGTAAAAAAAATTATATATATATATATATATATATATATATATATATATATATATATATATATATATAGCCACCTGGTATCTTGAATACTGAATAAATAAAAGGTTTAATTATAATATACTCAGCAGATTCTGGTCACGCGAACAGTATTACCGGTTCTGGTCAGCTTTCCAACCACACAGGTTGGAAAGCTAAGAGCTCAGATTAGAAACTGATCAAACTGATTTATCAGACACTTTTTGTAGCTTCATACCGATTCTGGGGAGTTTTATCTGGGGTCTCCAGCAGCTTTCCAGCCGTCTGGCGTCTTCCTCGTAGCGGACGATGGTTTTCTCAACCTCTGAGAAGATTTCTTCAGCAGCAGCAGTTAGTCGCTCTCTGATAAACTCTCTCAGATGCTGAACTGAAGACATTGTTGCTGAAACTACGCAGAGATTCAGCTGACACTCCACAACACAACCGTCTTCCTGCTGAGTCCACGCACGCTGCTGCTGGAGCCTTTTAGTTTCACTTCCGGGGGACGTAACTGAGACAAAGCAGCTGATTGGTCCATCTACCGCCCCCTAGTGGACTGGAGAGGAGCAGCAGCTCGGCAGCAACAACAGACTCGGAACCAGAGCAGAACTTTTCTAAACTGTCATTAATGGAGCAGATATTAACCAGAAATACTTTTAACGGTAAACGTTTGTTTTAGGATCTTTTGATTAGTAAGAACATTACAACCAAAATAGATACCACAAAGTATATGTTGTATGTTTCGAATGGTCAGATTTACAAAAGAAACAAAAAATAAGAGGAACATAATACTCGGCGTTATAACCAGTACAACATTCAGGGCAAATAAATTAAAATAGGCTATGAGGGAAACTGAGGGTTAAATGTTCAAAAGACCTGTAGTTATTAATTGGCCTGGGACTAATTATTAAATCAGACTGAAAGATGGTTGCTAGTCCTCCTCCTCTTCCCACAGATCTGGGAATGTGGAAATTTAAATAACTGGAGAGAGTTGACTCATTTATACTAACGTAGTCCTCTTGTAGCCAGGTTTCTGTGAGACAAAATAAATCAATCTGATTATCAGAAATCAATTATTTAATGTTTAACGAATAACTGTTGGTTATTGTCTGGTGAATATCAGCCCAAACAGCTGATATCAGGACAATGGTTGAAAGGGATGAATTCGAGCACTAGCGATCTTTTAAAAGCAAACTCTGCACACACATAGAATAAAGGAGTGACAACTTTTTTTCAAGTTTAAGAATTTAATAACAGAAATTAAAAAAAAACATACAGAGAACATCATTATATAATGCTGTTTATCTGAATAAACACTATACTTTGATCTACAAGTCCTCTCTACTAGGCTAGTGAAACTTAACTAAACTACTAAGCTAAATGAAGATAAAAATAAGCTAAGGAACTATTTACATGCAAAAAATAAACAAAAGACAAAACAAAAGTGGTTGATCATCATCAAAATAATTCAGTGATTCCTGGTTCACTGCAGATCTGAGTCAAAGAACCAAAGTTCAATTAAAAGAACATGGAATGAGCTTAAATTATCTTAACTAATTCAGAACATCACTTGGTATGTGATTCAACCCATTCACAATACAAATCCTGAGTCAAACAAAAACTTATTTGATAAAATAACATTTTAAAGAATGATTTTCTCAGTAAGAATCTATAAACTTTAGGAACGTTTAATATTATTAATGTGATTATACCTCCGGGAGGTTAGGGGTTGCTTTAGTGATTGGTTGCTAAAATTGGTTAATCCTAAAGTAATACAAAACACTTTTAAAATCAACCTAAATATACCATATTAATGCAGTAATAATGCTCATAGCACCATCGAATGATGGTGGAGCGAAACGAAAAACCTTTGAAATGATCCGTCGTTGTGCATCAGGGAGAGCGGAAGTTATCCGAGCTAAAAGCGTTTAGGCTGTTGGAAATTGGGCTCTAATTTAAAAAGGCTTAAGCTTTATTCTGGTCATAATGAGTGAACCGGATAACATAAACATTGATATCCCATCAATGTATAAAACCCTCGAGATAATGTTTGTCATAATGATAAAAACACGCTGGAATTAAGTCTGAAATGACATGGCTTGAAGAATAGTTCTGTAACGTATGTCGGTAGCCATTTGGCCTTGATTAGGTTGCCGGCTGCATATGACGCGCTCACTAAGGCGGAGAACGGACAGATCTGGAAGGTGGAGGAGCAGGGCCGAAAAGCTGGCTGTGCTGGTACGCAGACTGGCTTTGGTGGTTGAACTCAAGGGGTGATGGGATAAAATCTGGAAGTGAATCGCGGAAAAGTCCAACAATTTGGAAAATTGGATTTCACCATTTGGAGCCAGAAAAAGACTTAAAGCTGACAGGGTGAAGTCAGTGCAGCTTGTCTCATAACAAATAACATATTTGGATTATGCCCTCCCTATCTCTACTCCTGAATTGTTATGAGGATCTAGCTCAGAACTCTACCCTGCTACCCCCTCCCCTGCTGACACATGCGGATGCTTTCTGAACTGTTGGCCGAGGGATAACATCATGGACAATGGCCTCTGGAGAGTGTCCACGAAAATATAAACACTTTCACCCAAACAGACACACATAACTGATGCTCATATAAACTGATGAACTTACACGCGACTAGTCTCAAATGTTTACCTTCTGCTATATGTGTCTTGTCTTATTTATGCTTTTTGTGCAAGAGGTTTTTTGATATCTCAAACTGCATCCTGTTATAAGATAAAGTTTGATTTGTGTTTTTATCCTTCCCACCTTCCCTTTTTTTGTGGCCTCTATCTTTTCACAGAGTAATGGCAGTGCCCTATGGGCACCGTGTAAGGCGATTCCTTGGCAGCAAGGCCTCAGTAAATCGTCTCCCCCTGAAATGTTTGTGATGTTTGTTTGTTTACGTTATGGCGATTGTACTGAAACAGCAATTTCCCTCTGGGATTATTAAAGTATTTCTGATTCTGACCTGTAAGCCTCCAGGACTCTGAGGCGTGCAGGAAGATTGTGGCTGATCCCTTCACCCCAGCTACAGACTATTTCAGACACTTCCCTCTGGCAGGAGGCTGAGGGCCATCAGGACCAAAACCTAACGCACAATCTACTGTGTAACTCTGTATCACTGTGTGTATAACTCTGTGTCAGGGGTGTCAAACGTACGGTACCTAACGATTTAGTCCGGCCCCATGGCAAAATGCGTCATCACTATTCATCATTGTCCGTCCGTCCGTCTTCTTCCACTTATCCGGGGTCGGGTCGCGGGGGTAGCAGCTTCAGTAGGGAGGCCCAGACGTCCCTCTCCCCAGCCACTTGGGCCAGCTCCTCCGGAGGAATCCCAAGGCGTTCCCAAGCCAGCCGGGAGACACAGTTCCCTCCAGCGTGTCCTGGGTCTTCCCCTGGGCGTCCTTCCGGTGGGACGTGCCCGGAACACCTCACCAGGGAGGCGTCCAGGAGGCATCCTGACCAGATGCCCGAACCACCTCAACTGGCTCCTCTCGATGTGGAGGAGCAGCGGCTCTACTCTCCTCACCCTATCTGTAAGGGAGAGCCCAAACACACTACGGAGAAAACTCATTTCAGCCGCTTGTATCCGGGATCTCGTTCTTTCGGTCACGACCCAAAGCTCGTGACCATAGATGAGGGTAGGAACGTAGATCGACTGGTAAATCGAGAGCTTCGCCTTTTGGCTCAGCTCTCTCTTCACCACAGGGTATAGAGCTGGTCCAGTGTTCCACGGCCAGGACGAAAACCACACTGCTCTTCCTGAATCCGTGATTCAACTATCCGACGGACCCTCCTTTCCAGAACCCCTGAATAGACCTTACCAGGGAGGCTTAAGAGTGTGATTCCTCTGTAGTTGGAACACACCCTCCGGTCCCCCTTTTTAAATAGAGGGACCACCACCCCAGTCAGATGTCAACGCAATGCTGCAGAGCCGTAGCCTCGTGAGACCATCCTGATCTCGCGAGCTTTCAAGGTTTCACTCGCAGATCAGTCTGGCTACTCTCCGTTGAAGAAAATTTGGAGCCGTTCACCAAACGAACGTCCAATCAGAGGCGGGTTGAGGTGTGACGCAACGGGAAGCGCGACAGTCCAGTCTAAACAACATGGCGGCTTCAGCCGATGAAACTAGCGTTAGCGTGGCTATCGAGCAAGTTTTATCGGAATTACAGAGTATTTCTTTGCTGAGCTAACGAGCCTTTACCTGCAGCAGCAAGAGTAGCTTGGCTTGTGGTTGTGTTTTCGTCGTCGCTCGTAACAGAGCGACGACGAATCTGATTGGTTCATTTGGCCCGTCTATCACCAACATAGGCCAATCAGCTAACCAGTATTTTCGCCCCTTCCCAAAATTACTTCAACGGAAGGTTTCCAGATGGATATGCGGAGCAAATCTATCTGGCAGAGTCAGGTAAGCAGAGCCGCGTTAACCAACACAGCCCCACAACATCCAGAGCCTTAAGGTACTCAGGGCGAATCTCATCCACCCCCGGGGCCTTGCCACCGAGGAGCTTTTTAACAACCTCAGCACCAGAGATGGGAGAACCCGACCCAGAGTCCTCAGGCTCTGCTTCCTCAATGGAAGACGTGTTGGTGGGATTAAGGAGGTCTTCGAAGTATTCCGCCCACCGAAACAACGTCCCGAGTCGAGGTCAGCAGCACACCACCCCCACTGTAAACAGTGTTGGTACTGCATTGCTTCCCCCTCCCGAGACGCCGGATAGTGGACCAGAAGCCGTTTCGAAGCCGTACGGAAGTCTTTCTCCATGGCCTCTCTGAACTCTTCCCACGCCCGAGTTTTTGCCTCGGTGACCAGGCGAGCCGCCTGCCGCTTCGACTGCTGGTACACATCAGCTGCTTCGGGAGTCCCACAAGCCAAAAAAGCCCGGTAGGACTCCTTCAGCTTGACGGCTTCCCTCACCGCTGGTGTCCACCAGCGGGTTCGAGGGTTGCCGCCGCGACATGCACCAACAACCTTGCGGCCACAGCTCCGACTAGCCGCCTCAACAATAGAGGCGCGGAACATGGTCCATTCAGACTCAATGTCCCGCGCCTCCCTCGGGACGTGTTTAAAGTTCTCCTGGAGGTGGGAGTTAAAGCTCCATCTCACAGGGGACTCTGCCAGACGTTCCCAGCAAACCCTCACAGTACGTTTGGGCCAGCCTGGTCGGACCGGCTTCCTCCCCCGCCATCGGAGCCAACTCACCACCAGGTAGTGGTTGGCGGAGAGCTCCGCCCCTCTCTTCAATGAGTGTCCAAGACATGCGGCCGCAGATCAGATGAAACGACAACAAAGTCGATCATTGAACTGCGACCTAGGGTGTCCTGGTGCCAAGAGCACATATGGACACCCTTATGCTTGAACATGGTGTTTGTGATGGACAATCCATGACGAGCACAGAAGTCCAACAACAAAACACCACTCGAGTTCAGATCAGGTACCCAGGAGGGGCACTCTCCAGTACCCTTTCCAAAGACTCCAAAAAGGGTGGGTAATCTGAACTGCTGTTTGGCGCATAAGCGCAAACAACAGTCAGAACCCGTCCCCCCACACGAATGCGGAGGGAGGCCACCCTCTCGTTCACAGGGGAGAACCCCAACGTGCAGGCACCGAGATGAGGGGCAACAAGTATGCCCACCCAAGCTCGGCGCCTCTCACCAGGGGCAACTCCAGAGTGGAGGAATGTCCAGCCCCTCACAAGGAGACTGGTTCCAGAGCCAGAGCGGTGCGTCGAGGTGAGTCCGAATATCTCTAGTCGGAACCTCACTACCTCACGCACAAGCTCAGGCTCCTTACCCACCAGAGAGGTGACATTCCACGTCCCAAGAGCCAGCTTCTGCAGCCGAGGATCGGAACGCCAAGGTCCCTGCCCTCTACTGCTACTCGTTGCACAATGCACCCGACCCCTTTGGCCCATCCGACAGGTGGTGAGCCCATCAAAAGGGGGATCCAGGTCG
Source organism: Fundulus heteroclitus (assembly GCF_011125445.2). Lineage (NCBI taxonomy): Eukaryota > Metazoa > Chordata > Actinopteri > Cyprinodontiformes > Fundulidae > Fundulus > Fundulus heteroclitus. The sequence continues at coordinate 872,174 of NW_023397066.1, read as the reverse complement.
CCTCTTCGGGCTGAGCCCAGCCGGGCTCCATGGGCAAAAGCCCGGCCACCAGACGCTCGCCAACATGCACCACCTCCAGGCCTGGCTCCAGAGTGGGGCCCCGGTGACCCGCGTCCGGGCGAGGGAACACGAGACCCAATAATTGTACTCATCATAAGGGTCTTTTTGGCCTGCACTTTGTCTGGTCCCTCACCTAGGACCTGTCTGCCTTGGGTGACCCTACTAGGGGCATAAAGCCCCTGACAGCATAGCTCCTAGGATCATTGGGACACTCAAACCCCTCCACCACGGTAAGGTGGCAGCCCAGGAAGATATTCATCATTGATTATTAAAAGAAACATGTACTTCGTTCAATTGAAAACCTGCAGTTCCTATATTGTCCTCGAATGGCGCTGTGTTTTATTCAGAGCAGACAACATGATGTTTTATTTTGGCGGCACTCTTTGAATTCCAGGTCAGATTAGAACTCCTCCATTTTGTTGCTGCTATCACTATGGCTAGCTGCTTGTGTTGACGTTTTAATAATAATAATAATAATAATAATAATTGAACTTTATTGATCTCACAATATAGAAATTCACTTGTGCATTTAACCCATCACCCTTGGGGAGCAGTGGGCTGCCATGTGCTGCGCCTGGGGAGCAATCTGGGGTTAAGGGTCTTGCTCAGGGACCCAGAGTGGTAGTCAGTGGGAGTTGAACTAAAAACCTCTGGGACCCAAACTCAACACTATCCACAAGGCCACCACTCCCCTAAATCACTTTAGGGGAGTGGCTTTTGGCTTTTCCTAAATCACTTTAGAATATTGTTCAATCAAGTCCAAATAACCCAGATGAAGGATTCCATTGGGGGTTTTCTGGCAACCACTCAATGGTGAGTCGTTTATTTTATGCCGTTTGTTTTATATTATAATAGCAATGCGGTTGCGACCCGCCTGCTTAAAATCGATGTATTGGCATCTTAAAAATGGTCTTATCGCTTAAAAGATCATTCTGTTTTTGTTGATTTTGTGGCCGAATAGAAGAGATGTTCTTAAAGCATTAAATAAGCCTTCTGATTTTTCAAAATTATGTCCTTTGAGGATAATTTTAAGTCATTTTTGTTATATTTGTCAATATTCTATGGAACTCTGGAATAGGTTAATTCCTTTGGAGTTGCACAGCAAAAGAAATATAGCTAATTTTTTCTGAATGTTTAGATGTTTTGGATGGCAGTTTAAACCTGCTCAAGTGCTAATTTTTGTTTTTATGTATGACCTTGTTTAGGTGAGGGGTTTTTCTTTTCCACCCCTGTTCCGACCCAGGATGGTGAGCTACCATCACTGCAGCTGTGCGGTAGGAATTAATTGAACCAAGCCATTTCATTTTCCCGGACCTATTGCCATGGATCATAGACTAAAAAAGGAGTCGGATCATTGATTGATGGACCATTAATCATCCTGCAAACAAAAGTACAGACTTAAATAAGAGAAAGAAACTCTTGGGTGTTATCAGGGTTATTTATTTTTTTGTTGTTGTTTTCCTGTTATTATTGAATAATGTATGTAAAAAATATAAGTTTGAATACAATAAGTTTAACTTACTACTTGTCTGTTGGTATTTTATTTACACACAGGCTCCTCAGCCGAACCTTTCTGACTGCCCTTTAACATATATGGCCGTAGTCAGGCGCCTAGCCTTCATAAGCGTTACAATCAGAACTAACAGCAGCACTGAGCTTCAGATGTGGAACATTGATTTTAAATAATTTCTTAATTGTTATCTGTTTAATTAATTTTGTCATGCAGGACAGTGTTTTTAGGTCCCAAAAACTGAATAAATGTTCAACATTCTACATAGGAAATGATCACTGTCACTGTGATCAGTTCCTATGTAAAATGCACTTAAATAAATGTTTAACTGAGTAAAAGTATTGTTGAAATTGCACATATTTTTCCTAAACTCTGAGGTTATTCATACTATATTTTGTAAAAGGGAGATTCGTTTAGTATAAAAATCAACAAAAAGTCCCCCTTGAGATCGGATTAAGCTGAAAGCGGCCCCTAAACCAAAATGAGTTTGACACCCCTGCTGTGTATATATCTATTTTGTCTGCACCATCAACACCAAGTCAAATTCCTTTTAAGTGCAAACCTACTTGGCAATAAACTTGATTATGATTCTGCAATATTCCTCATGAAAAAGGCCTCTCACCTGTGTGGATTCTCATGTGAACATTTAAAATACTCCGTTGAGTGAAACTTTTTCCGCATGTCTGACAAACAAAAGGCCTCTCACCTGTGTGGTTTCTCATGTGTACATTTAAAATACTCCGTTGAGTGAAACTTTTTCCGCATGTCTGACAAACAAAAGGCCTCTCACCTGTGTGGTTTCTCATGTGAACATTTAAAATACTCTGCTGAGTGAAACTTTTTCCACATGTCTGACAAACAAAAGGCCTCTCACCTGTGTGGTTTTTTATGTGAACATTTAAGTTACTCTGCTGAGTGAAACTTTTTCCACATGTCTGACAAACAAAAGGCCTCTCACCTGTGTGGATTCTGTAATGCCTTTTCCAAAGACTCTTGTGCTTCAAAGACTTCCCACAAATGTCACATTTGAATGACCTTTTCTTTGTGTCAGTACGAGACTGACTCTCTGACCCAGTGGAGCTGCTTCCTTCCTGGTCTTTGGTCTGAGCTACAGGAGAGATATGAAAGGAAAGCTGCTCAGTTCTTGGTTCTCCTTCATGTTCCTGAAGGGTAAAAGTCTCCATTAGAGCAACGGACTGCTTCTGGACAAGCTGCTCTCCCTCCTGACTGCTGCAGACATCCTCCTGCTCCTTTCTAGTTGCCAAATGTTTAGCATCCTGCTGTTCATGTTTAAGCCTTGAAGAACCCGGTTTTTCCTTTTCTTCCTCGATCATTGGATGTTCTGGTTTCTGTTGTTCCTCTTCAGACCATGAAGACTCAGGCTCCACGAGTTCTTCTTTAATAAGTGGAGGTTCTGGTTCCTCCTTTTCTTCTTTAATCAGTGGAGGTTCTGGTTCCCTCTGTTCTTCAATCAGAGGAGGTTCTGGTTCCATCTGTTCCTCTTCAGACCACTGAGGTTCTGCTTCCTCCTGGTCATGACTGGACCTTCTCCTCTGGTTGCAGAGCTGTTGGATGGAAGAAGCTTCCTCCTCCATGGAGACATGTGGCTTCTGGAGGTCTGTGGGGACAAAGAAAGAGATCATTAATATAATTTAACTGATGACTGTCTCAGGCATCAGCCTGGTTGTTCCTGGAGATCCTGGACTGAAGGCGTCACACAGTTCATCTAAAATTAAATTGTCGTGTTTCATTTAAAAGGAGGTGAAGTTAGCAGGGTAAAGTGTCCTCCACACTAATTGGCAGCCCTGGTAAAGATGTTCAAAAAGTTGAAAATAAATCCACATTTTATTGCATCACTACAAGGTTACACAAACAAATGAAACAATTAAAACTTTAATTTGAGGAGATTCTTCAAGTGGGGAACTCATCCTACATTAAGAAAAACTGCTTTTAACATAAACTCTGGTGCCACAGCTGTTGGCCCCACAAACACACTGCCTGGACTAAGGAAAGTGGTCACCTGGATTTAACTAAGAAAATAGATGTGAGCCACCTAAGGAGATTACAGAAACTACTGGAGTTTTGTTGAGAACTGTCCAACGATTATTAAAAACCAGAAGGATGGAGGGGGGCTGGATGGCGTCGTAGTGCGAGTACTTCGCCTGCTGAGCACCGGTGGAGTTTACTGAAATATCCGTCTAAAGCAGGTGTTCACCTGGTAAAATGTTACGTGTGCGCGAGTAGCTCTATAATGAGCCTGGCTGACTACTTTTTGAAAATGCCTCACGTCAAATCAAAGAGATTGGGGGATCATCCTAGCAACACTGCTGGGCCCTTCTAAGATTAACCTGACTAAATCTGAGGCCATGTCCCTCGGTACCCTCTCAACAATACTATCTACAGCAGCTCATCGTCCTTTTAAATGGTCTCCCAACGGGTTTGTTCACTTAGGAATCTTCACCAGCCCATCCTTTGATCAACTTTATAAAGCCAATTTTCCCCCTTATTTTGTAAAATTTAACAGGACCTAGAGCGACGGATGTCACTTCCCGTGTCCTGGCTGGGACCCATTGCCCTGGTCAAAATGAATGTGCTGCCTAGGTTATTGTATCCCATCCAAATGATTCCTGTTTTGTTTTCTAAAAGGGTGTTGAAGGATATAAATGGTTGGATTAGCTCTTTCATTTGGAGCAATTCAAAGACCCAGGCTTAAGATGGCAGTATCACATCTACCAACTCAACACAAACTTTATTTATAAAGCACATTTAAAGGGGAAGTCCGGTCAACAAGGAAAAATCAGTGTCTCATTAACTATAACTAAAACAAATATGTTTGTGGTTATTTAATGAATTTAGCATTAATCAATAGGAAAATAAAAGCATAAATTGTCGTCTGCATCACTGTTTATTGGGGCCGCCTGACATCACATCCTGTGACGTAGAATCGCGGAGAGCCAACTGCAGTTCTCCGCGCTTTACAAGCTAATTCAATAGGAACTGTTGTACACAGCTGCGATCAACAACAATTATTTTGGATTTCCTGAGGACTTCACCATTGTAATTCTGAGAGCTATTGTTGAAGCAACAATGCTCACGTGCATGGCAGATAGATGTTCCAATAGATCGGGTAAAAGTGGAAAAAACAATTTTTTTTCACTTTTCCGATTCATGATCCACCGGGTTCTTTTGCTGGATTACCTACGTGAAGAGAGGATTTGCCATCTAACTTCTGGCCAGAGAGAAAAAACGTCGTCTGTAGCCAACATTTGGAAGAAGAAGGTCTTCAAGATGACAAGAGAGCACTTAGAAACATTGCTCAATGTTGCGAAGCCCAATTATTTTACGCGACTCTGGTCTTCTTTTTTTCTAAAGTCGCTTGTAAATTTAATTAGTTGCGGGTTGCAGTTTTTTTGGGCTTGTTTCTGAAAGAAGTTGATTGTTTTGGCTCTAAACTAAGTGAAGCTGAAATATTCCTCTGCCTCATAACGCACTGCAGCTCATCCTGACAGGAGCAGAGTAAACTCAGAATGAGCAGATTTGCCCATATTTTCTGCAGTTTACGGTTGAAATAACTGATGATAACTGCTGAAAGTAGATTAGGCGGTGCAGATCACCATTTTGAGCAGAGATTGGTTCTAAACATGAGTTTTATACTCATCTTATAACATTGCAGAACCCAACCCATAAACTGTACTTTAATGCTTATTTTTTTTCTTTTTATGTCTCTAGAATGTTAAATTAGTATTAATTTAAATTTAATTGCTTAATGCCATGTCTATCTTTGTTAAAGGGGTTAAAAAAATATTTTGGCATGAAAACGGGTATTTATTTACAAGGGGACAGATAGGGCATTGGGACTTGCTCTACAGTCGATACCGCGACCTGACGTCACAAACTGGGAGGAGGCAGTACTGTTCTTCACCAAGATGGCGGCCCCCATAAAAGGACCTTCAAATGAAAATGACTCTTAATTAAAAAAGCCAATCATTTATTGAACAGTATGTAATAATTTTATATTTAAAGTACTTTTGGCAGTTTGAATTTGATTTTGACCGGACTTCTCCTTTAAAACAAGCGGGGTTGACCAAAGTGCTGTACAGAAATTACAGTTCAATTCAATTCAATTTTATTTATATAGCGCCAATTCATGAAACATGTCATCTCGAGGCACTTTAGAAAGTCAAAATCAATCATATTATACAGATTGGTCAAAAATTTCCTATATAAAGGGAACCAGTTGATTGCTTCAAAGTCTTGACAAGCAGCATTCACTCCTGGAGAAGCGTAGAGCTACAGGGAGAGTCGTCTGCATTGTCCATGGCTTTGAAGCAATCCCTCATACTGAGCAAGCATGAAGCGACAGTGGAAAGAAAAACTCCCCATTAGCGTGAAGGAAAAACCTCCAGCAGAACCAGAACCAGTATGAATGGTCATCTGCCTCGAACGACTGGGGGTTACAGAAGACAGAGCAGAGACACAACAAGACAGACAAAAAAGCACAGAAGCACACATTGATCTAGTAATCTGTTCTACATTAGATGTTAATAGCGGGTGATTTGTCTTCCCTGATGATGTCACTGTTAACAGAACGTCAGACCAGGTGTACCTACTATGAAGATAAAAGAGAGAGAACAGAAAGTTAAAAGCTGAAATGACAACAGTCATTTCAATGTAATGCAAAACTGGAGAACAGTAGAAATCAGCAGAGAGAGAGAGAGAGAAATAAACCCTGATGTCCTCCAGTAGCCTAAGCCTATAGCAGCATAACTATAGAGGTAGCTCAGGGTAACATGAGCCATTCTAACTATAAGCTTTGTCAAAAAGGAAAGTTTTATGATTAGTCTTAAAAGTAGATGGGGTATCTTCCTCGCGGACCAAAAATGGGAGTTGGTTCCACAGGAGAGGAGTCTGATAGCTAAAGGATCTGCCTCCCATTCTACTTTTAGAGACTCTGTAATTTACTAACTAATCCTGATCAAGAGATGGTTTCTTAAGTAAAGGTTTAATAAGAGGTACTTTAAAAGCCCGTGGTACATATCCATTTACTAAGGATAGATTAATCATGTCTAAAATAGGACCACTGATCAGAGGGAATACCTCCTTAAACAACTTGGTTGGGATTGGGTCTAACATGCAGGTAGAAGGTTTAGATGAAGCTAAAATTTTAGATAGCTCAGAAAGCTGTACTGCTTCTAAACAGTTCAGACACTGCGCAGGTTCTAAAGATTCCTCCAGCACTGCCTCACTGAGGACGAGGTAATCATGTTTGGGAGGATGCCAATTATTTTATTTTTAATGGAATCAATTTTATTTATGAAGAATTCCATAACATCATTACTGCTAAGAGCTAAGGGAATGGATGGATCAACGGAGCTATGACTTAGTGTAAGTTTGGCAACTGTACTGAAGAGAAATTTAGGATTATTTTTGTTCTCCTCAATTAATGATGAAAAATATGCTGCTCTAACTCTGCGAAGGGTCTTGTTATACAACAATAGACTGTCCCTCCAGATTAAGTAGGATTCCTCTTGGTGTGTAGAGCGCCATTTTCTCTCCAATTTCCTAACATTGTGCTTCAAGGAACGCAGCTCTGAATTAAACCAGGGAGCCAGCTTCCTGTGAATAATCACTTTCTTTTTCAAGGGAGCTACATTGTCTAATGCAGAACGCAATGACGAAGTCATACTGTTTACAAAGACATCTATTTGTAAATGGGAAGCAACAACATTGCTGCCATCTGCAGGGTATTTCTGCAATACTGACGATATTAAAAGGGGACAGGCTCTTTAAAATTTGATACAGCATTATCCAATAAAGATCTACTATAATGGAACCCTCTTTTGGGGGTGGAGAACTCAGTTAGATTAAACTAAAATGTTATTAAAAAATGATCAGACAGGAAAGGGTTGTGAGGAAATACTGTTAATACAATGCCATATGTCAGCACAAGGTCTAAAGTATGGAGCCAAGAGTGCATCGGTTTATGCACATTTTGAGCAAAACCAATTAAATCTAGGATAGTTTTAAAGGCTACGCTAAGGTTATCACATTCTGTGTCAACATGAATGTTTAAATCCCCCACTATAGGGTAGTTCACGCATGACGTCCGCGCTACTTCTGGGTCCGGCGTGTAGGCAAAAACAGGACTGTTCTCGCATTCTATCATTACAAAACGGGTGAATTAGAGCGTGCTTTTAGTTAGTTTATTTTCGAAATGTAAGCAATGCCTACGACTTCTTGTGCTCCCGGCTGCACACAGAGGCATTCCAAATTGTTGGATGTACTTTTCTTTCGTTTACCGAAGAGAGAAGAAAGACAAAAGAAATGGATATTTTCAATGAAGAAGGACCCATGCAGACAATCCCAATCGACTGGGGGAGCCATCATACCCCGACAGAATTTGCAGTCTTCATTTCATCTCCGGTAAATACAACTTAATTCTGCTCTAGTCATTGTTCTACTGAAATAGCGGCGGAGAGGAGGTGGCGATCACTAGACGGGGCCAGGAGAAGCAGAGTCGATGCAGCAGCAGCCTGCTACAGCAGACAGCAGCTCCATTACGCCCCTGTTCACGCGCGCTAGTATGTCTGTGTTTACGCTGCAACGTCGCCGACACCTCCACCCATTTTAATAAGACAAAAACACCAAAATAATCCTTTGTGAACAATTTTTTTAACCTACCGGGCGGGTCTTCCTCTCTGCTGAGGCACGGTTTGTGTCCGACTCCGCTTTCTGCTGTTACACAAACATGTGTGGACATCCATCCATCCATTTTCTGACCCGCTTAATCCCTCATGGGGTCGCGGGGGTTGCTGGTGCCTATGTCCCGATATCAACCATCAACTTACTCTTAAAACGATCTTTTGATACGTTATCTAAAGAAGAAAAATACGTCGAGAACTAGACAGTTTCCTTTGTTTGTGCCCACTATGTGCTCGCCTTCTGCCTTCCAGTCCGACGCGCATGCGTGAAAAACCCGGATGAAAACAATAGCAGTGAACTGGGGCCTGTTTTAATAAGCAGGTTCAACCAACTCTGAGTTAAAACTTGAACTCTGAGTTGACTTACCCTGAGATGGGAAACTTAGTTTTGGGTTTCAGAACAGCTGAAATGAGTTAGTTCAATCAACTCTGAGTTGACTGACTCTGTGTTAAGCGCGTGCACCACAACTATAAAAAGCCATTATCAATGGAGTGCAGATATTACGAGTCAGCATGGTGACAGCGTCAGGCAAAAAAAAGGTGTGCATATTTCTCACCAGCAGAACTGGATGTGCTTATGCAAGCATATGCAGAATTTGAAGATGTATTTAAAAAAAAAGCAACATGGCTGCAGCGGCGAAGGAGAGAGAGTTAGCTTGGGTGAAAATCTGCTCGAGTCAATGCGTAAGTTTACATTTTAATTACTTTTATACAGTGTTGGGTGTAATGAATTAAGTTACTAAGTCATCTAAATACTGTAATTAAATGAAAGACTATAAACAATAGTGGATTTAGTATCAAATTTTAAAAGGTATATTTTTAATTTAACTTTCTCCCTCTAGTTACACACTTTGGTCAATTTAAGATTAATTCATGCAATTGAATATTGTTTATTTGAAAGCATTAGAAGTGCAGTTTCTTGTCTCTCCTTGTACTGTTCAAGTGGTAGAGGTTGATTTGGGATTTAGAAAGTAATTAATAAGAAAGTAAAACAAATTAGTAAGTAGACAAATACTTTCTAGAGACAGTAATTATTATATTAATCTAATTAGACTTGTTGAGGATAAAATTAGTAGTTAGTAATTAAGAACTATTTTAGAGTAACTTACCCAACTGTTATAATATCAGAGGTGAAACTGGAAGAACAGTATTTTATTAAACCTAATTTAATTTTTATGGATAGGTGCAATCCTGCAGGCATCAAAAGAACATGGCAGCAGCTGAAAATGAAATATAAAAACACACTTCAAGCAGGTAAGCCTTGAGCACATCATAGGAGTAGAGTAGCTACCTGGCTTTACAAACATTTGACATATTAAATGACTAAATGGCATTCAGTGTCTAGCAGTGCAGCAGCATTTTTGACATAGGTCTAAATGTTCATTCTCATTTGACTTCTACTCAGCCAATAGAAAGAAGGCAGAGGCTCGTAAAACAGGGGGAGGACCTGCACCACCACCCCTGACAAATGCAGAAGAGATGGCCCTGAGCCTAAATGCTGGAAGGCCAATGGCTGAGGGAATTCTTGGAGGGACTTCATCAGAGCCAGTCACTCCAGAAGATTTAAGGAGAAACTGATTTATCAGACACTTTTTGTAGCTTCATACCGATTCTGGGGAGTTTTATCTGGGGTCTCCAGCAGCTTTCCAGCCGTCTGGCGTCTTCCTCGTAGCGGACGATGGTTTTCTCAACCTCTGAGAAGATTTCTTCAGCAGCAGCAGTTAGTCGCTCTCTGATAAACTCTCTCAGATGCTGAACTGAAGACATTGTTGCTGAAACTACGCAAAGATTCAGCCGAGAAACGAAAACACAACCGTCTTCCTGCTGAGTCCACGCACGCTGCTGCTGGAGCCTTTTAGTTTCACTTCCGGTGGACGTCACTGAGACAAGGCAGCTGATTGGTCCATCTACCGCCCCCTAGTGGACTGGAGAGGAGCAGCAGCTCGGCAGCAACAACAGAGTCGGAACCAGAGCAGAACTTTTCTAAACTGTCATTAATGGAGCAGATATTAACCATGAATACTTTTACACAGTACACGTTTGTTTCTCATCTGTTTCAGTGTTTGTTTCAGAGTCTTCCTGCTCACAGATATAAAATGTAGACGTTTTGTTGAGGGGGTTGAGCAGCTGCCACATCAGATCGCCCGCCATGTTGGAGGGGAAGATCTTTTGATTAGTAAGAACATTACAACCAAAATAGATACTACAAAGTATATGTTGTATGTTTCGAATGGTCAGATTTACAAACGAAACAAAAAATAAGTGGAACATAATACTCGGCGTTATAACCAGTACAACATTCAGGGCAAATCAATTAAAATAGGCTATGAGGGAAACTGAGGGTTAAATGTTCAAAAGACCTGTAGTTATTAATTGGCCTGGGACTAATTATTAAATCAGACTGAAAGATGGTTGCTAGTTCTCCTCATCTTCCCGTAGATCTGGGAATGTGGAAATTTAAATAACTGGATGGAGTTGACTCATTTATACTAACGTAGTCCTCTTGTAGCCATGTTTCTGTGAGACAAAATAAATAAATCAGAAATCAATTCATTAACTAACAAAGTCTTTGGAGGGAGAGACCTTATATTTAATAGACCACATTTAATTCTTTTATTTTTTGGTTCAAAGTGATCCGTAAAGATTTGTATTAGATTTTTATGATTTGTTCCTTTTAGATCAGTTTTTGATCTGTTAAGTTTAGGCCGTGGGAAAGACATCATCTCAATAGGATAATGGGTGGGTAACAGTACAGAAGCTGCAGAGAGGTGTGTTAAACTACGGCTCTGCTTCCTGGTCTGGACCCTGGGTTGTCAGCATTTAGGAGAACTAATAAATCCGGCCAGATTCCTAGAAAGAAGAGCTGCACCATCCAAAGTGGGATGGATGCCGTCTCTCCGGATCAGACCAGGTTTTCCCCAGAAAGTTCTCCACTTATCAATGTAGCCTTTGTTTTTTTTTAGGACACCACCTAAACAACCAGCGGTTGAATGATGACATGCAGCTAAACATGTCATCACTGGTCAGATCAGGCAGGGGACCAGAGAAAATTACGGAGTCCCACATTGTTTTAGAAAACTTACACACCGAAGCAACACCAACTTTAGTGACCTACGATCGGCGTGACCGGGTGTCATTACCGGCAGTGTGAATAACAATCTTACCATATTTACGCTTATCCTTAGCCAGCAGTTTCAGGTAGGATTCCATGTCGCCCGATCTGGCCCCTGGCAGGCATTTAACTATGGTCCCTGGTGTCTTTAGTGCCACGTTTCTGACTATGGAGCTCCCAATAATCAGGGTCGGCTTCTCAGCGAGTGTGCCGCAGACTGGCTGGTGGTGATCTGGGGGCTGAAATCTTGAGCTATGCCTCCTACGAGACGTCACCCAGCCAGCCTGGTTACCCGGGTGTTCGGGTGCTGCTGCTGTTGGTTCACTAAGTGAAGTTACTCTATGTGGTTCCGCACTAGCAAAAGAGCGGCTATCAGCTGGTTTTTCAACAGCACGGAGCCGGGTCTCCAATTCTGACACCCTCGCCTCCAAAGCTACAAAAACACTACATTTATTACATGTACCATTATCACTAAAAGAGACAAACTAAACATCTGACACAGAGAGCAACAGATAGGAGACTTAGTCAGAGACGGAGAAGCTGATGAAAGAGTAGGGGAGACCGCCATTGTGAGGCTAAAGCTAGGCTAACGACCTCTGGAATATAAATTATTTTTTATAACAATTTATAAAAACAAATAATGCATGTAAGAAAAAAATCAATGTGTCTAATCTGTGTAGTCCAGTCCACTTGAATTCATATTAAGATATGATTTTGACCTTTAAAAGACTTGCTATAAAACATTACCCAAAAAAGCACTGTACTGGAAACTCATCTTCAAACACAACTTGACTCCACACAACACACAATAATGGACCAGCAGCTATATACTGATTAACAGAAAATCCCTTTTTCATTCAAGAATGGCTTTCTAGTGGGATATGGCCCATTTTCCGTTCTATTAATTAATGAAGCGTATCAAAACAAGTTGAATTTTGTAATATGTTGTGCAATTACACACTGTTTAAATGTATTTAATGTTTAATGAATAACTTTGTTATTGTCTGGTGAATATCAGCCCAAACAGCTTATATCAGGAAAATGGTTGAAAGAGATGAATTCGAGCACTAGCGATCTTTTAACAGCAAACTCTGCACACATATAGAATAAAGGAGTGACAACTTCTTTTTAAATTTAAGAATTTAATAACAGAAATTAAAATAAACATACAGAGAACATCATAATATAATGCTGTTTATCTGAATAAACACTATACTTTGATCTTCAAGTTCTCTCTACTAGGCTAGTGAAACTTAACTAAACTACTAAGCTAAATGAAGATAAAAATAAGCTAAGGAACTATTTACATGCAAAAAATAAACAAAAGACAAAACAAAAGTGGTTGATCATCATCAGAATAATTCAGTGAATCCTGGTTCACTGCAGATCTGAGTCAAAGAACCAAAGTTCAATTAAAAGAACATGGAATGAGCTTAAATTATCTTAACTAATTCAGAACATCACTTGGTATGTGATTCAACCCATTCACAATGCAAATCCTGAGTCAAACAAAAACTTATTTGATAAAATAACATTTTAAAGAATGATTTTCTCAGTAAGAATCTGTAAACTTTAGGAACGTTTAATATTATTAATGCGATTATACCTCCGGGAGGTTAGGGGTTGCTTTAGTGATTGGTTGCTAAAATTGGTTAATCCTAAAGTAATACAAAACACTTTTAAATCAACCTAAATGTACCATATTAATGCAGTAATAATGCTCATAGCACCATCGAATGATGGTGGAGCGAAACGAAAAACCTTTGAAATGATCCGTCGTTGTACATTAAGGAGAGCGGAAGTTATCCGAAGCTAAAAGCGTCTAGGCTGTTGGACATTGGGCTCTAATTTAAAAAGGCTTCAGCTTTATTCTGGTTATAATGAGTGAACCGGATAACATAAACATTAATATCCCATCAATGTATAAAACCCTCGAGGTACCGTTTGTCATAATGATAAGAACACACTGGAATTAAGTCTGAAATGACATGGCTCGAAGAATAGTTTAAGTCATTTTTATTATATTTGTCAATATCCTATGGAACTCTGGAATAGGTTAATTCCTTTGGAGTTGCACAGCAAAATAAATAATTTTTTATGAATGTTTAGATGTTTTGGATGGCAGTTTAAACCTGCTCAAGTGCTAATTTTCGTTTTTATGTATGACCTTGTTTAGGTGAGGGTTTTTTCTTTTCCACCCCTGTTCCGACCCAGGATGGTGAGCTACCGTCACTGCAGCTGTGCGGTAGGAATTAATTGAACCAAGCCATTTCATTTTCCCGGACCTATTGCCATGGATCATAGACTAAAAAAGGAGTCGGATCATTGATTGATGGACCATTAATCCTGCAAACAAAAGGACAGACTTAAATAAGAGAAAGAAACTCTTGGGTGTTATCAGGGTTATTTATTTTTTTGTTGTTTTTTTCCTGTTGTGTTTGTTTATATTCATAGGAAACTTAATACTATTATTGAATAATGTATGTAAAAAATATAAGTTTGAATACAATAAGTTTAACTTACTACTTGTCTGTTGGTATTTTATTTACACACAGGCTCCTCAGCCGAACCTTTCTGACTGCCCTTTACCATATATGGCCGTAGTCAGGCGCCTAGCCTTCATAAGCGTTACAATCAGAACCAACAGCAGCACTGAGCTTCAGATGTGGAACACTGATTTTAAATAATCAAGTGAGAATGCTGACTCAGCATTCTCACTTATCAAGTGAGAATGCTATACAGCATTCTCACTTATTGTTTTCCTGTTTTTCTTGACTTTTTATTATTATTATTCCGTACGTTTTTCGACGCCTAACTCGTTCCGCATTTTTCAACCGATTTCAACCATTCTGGTATCAAAACGTTCAGCTCCTTCAGGACATTACTGCTATGACTTTTGGTAATTATAACTTTTATAATATTTAAAATATTCAACTTTTTGTGAGTTTTTGCTCTCATTGAAAATGAATGGAGAATCCTTCAAATTCTTCAAATTTTTCAGCTTTTTGACAGCTTACTGCTTCAGTCTACTTTCAGCTAGAAACGCCATTCAACTTTTAAAATGTAGTGATATCTTTCAGCTATTATGGTATATTTCAGCTTATTCATATATTTTACCATTTTCATATAGTACCTCCTTAAAATTATTTTGGCTTTTCAAGAAATTCAGCAAATAACATGCGTTGCTATGGTCGTTAAGTGGCAGTTGGTAGAGTGCGCACTCTAGAAATTCAACTAATTCTTCTTCTCCGAACAACTTCTTCTCACTCGCTCAATTTTCAACCTATCCACATAAATTATACATCAAAACGTAGGAATTTTTGTCTGGATTCTGGAAATGTAACCCTCATTGGTGTGGGATCTATAGATTCCATCACCCCAGAGCACCACGAAACCTAAAAGCTCTCCATTGATTTTCTATGGAGGTGTGGTGAAAAATCCCACCTGACATTCCCAAGCGACACATGTTTTTACATCGTCGCTACTCCTAAACCGTTTTATGTACAGGCATGAGACTTTCACACATTCATGTCCAGACCCTTCTTGCGCTCACAAAAAAGGAATTTTGTCAATAGATGTTACGGTTTTGCCGCAGGAACAATTTGTTCGGGAGTAGCGTTTTGGGAAAATGCTAAAACAGGATCAGACTTCCATCCCCCCGAATGAGGCACTTTTCTACATCGTCGCTACTCCTAAACCGTTTTATGTACAGGCATGACACTTTCACACATTCATGTCCAGACCCTTCTGGCACTCACAGAAAAATAATTTTGTCGATAGCTGTTACGGTTTTGCCGCAGGAACAATTTGTTCGGGAGTAGCGAATGTGCAACATCCTGAAAACGCTTTGGAGCTTCATTCTTTCACATCATCCACTTTTTTACATCGTCGCTGTGCCTACACCGATTTTTGTACAAACATAAAAATGAGCTCCATAGTCCTCAAAAGCCTGCTGATACTCACAGTGAAAGAATTATTTTGATATCTCTTATACTTTTTCCAGCTAGAGCGATTTGTTCGGGAACCTTTTTAGAGGATTTCTGAAATTTGCTAAAAATCCCCTTTATATCATAATTTTTTACACCTTTATTAAACTTTTTCCAGCAAAAACCGATAGCTTGTCTTCTTCCCCTATCCGTTACGAAATAAACGCAGAAAAAATTACGTCTCTACCATTTACGGATCAGGAGATATGAAGCGTTGTTCGAGGCAAAGTTCTCCATTATAATCCAATAGGCAGTCTCTGACACAAAGTGTCTGCACTTCGGTAGACTGGCTCGCTGCAGGTGTGTGATTGAGTTTCCATGACGACGGGACTGAGGGCCAGAGGGAGAGGTTCCATTGAGATAGAATGGCAACTTTCGACGCTCACTGCAGTTGCTGTGATTAATGTAGGAATCTGAAATTCGCACAGTCACTTCCTCTTGACATTTTAAAATTTTCAAGTGACTTTCAGCCATGTGTCACTTTTCTGGCCCATTTTGGATTTCACATGCTTTCCTATTGGGCCTTTGCTTCCAACAGGACCTGGCATGATGCCCAGACACGACCCAATTGGCCAATACAGCACCACCCACCTGTGGAATATGGCGCTACTGACCATTTTGGTCAAATGTTGAGTTCTGGGCCCAGATGTGGTGAGGCTGAGTTGCTAAAGGAGGCCAATCTGACCCATGAACTTTGGTCACGTTTGGTGACATTAAGTATTGGCACCCCTTTTTGAGGCACTTCCCAGTACAGGATTTGGACCAAACTGACAGAGTACAATCACCCGGTGATACTGAACACCACCATGCTAGCGGCTAACGGTTAGCATGTTGCTAACCAGAAGTAGCTTTAGGAAGGTCCTACCAACTTCTGTATAGCTGGGGTTGTTCTGCCTTTAAAGACAAATAGAGGGCTACAGCTGTGAGGGAGTCTCCTTGACAACGCTGCTAGCCAGAAGCTTCTAGGAGGTCCATTGACTTAACATGGCACCTTTCGAAGGCCACTGCGGGTGCTGTGAAGACCGTAGGAAGCTGAAATTTGCAGTGTTACTTCCCGTTAGTATTAGTATTTGTGGTACCACGAGGGAGGCGCCTTGCTAAATTTCTTCAGAAACTTTTTAGTTGTTCTTAATCTTCAAATTCTTAAATTTTTTTAAATTTTTCAAATTCCTTCAAATTTGTTCAAATTCTCCAAATTTCTTCAAAATTTTTCAAATTCCTTCAAATTTTTTGAAAAGTTTAAAATTTTTCAAATTTCTTCAAATTCTTCAAATTTTGCAAATTCCTTCTAATATTTCAAATTCTCCAAATTTCTTCCAATTTTTTAATTTCTTCAAATTTTTCAAATTCTTCAAATTTTTCAAATTCTTCAAATTTTACTAATTCCTTCAAAGTTTTTGAAATTCTTCAAATTCCTTCAAATTCTTCTATTTCTTTCAATTCTTCAAACTTTTTCAAATTCTTCAAATCCCTTCAAATTATAATTTTTTTCAAATTCTTCAAATCCCTTCAAATTTATTTATTTTTTTCAAATTCTTCAAATCTGATTTCAATGTTTTCTGCATCTTCTGCTCAATCATTCTGCAGATTAGCATTCTCACTGCTGTTTCGCAGGAACAGCCTTTTCTAGTTTCCTAATTGTTATCTGTTTAATATGTTTTGTAATGCAGGACAGTATTTTTAGGTCCCAAAAACTGAATAAATGTTCAACATTCTACATAGGAAATGATCACTGTCACTGTGATCAGTTCCTATGTAAAATGCACTTAAATAAATGTTTAACTGAGTCAAAGTATTGTTAAAATTGCACATACTTTTCTTAAACTCTGAGGTTATTCATACTATATTTTGTAAAAGGGAGATTTGTTTAGTATAAAAATCAACAAAAAGTCCACTTTTTTTAGTTCTATTTAATCTTGCAATGAGTTTACTTGTGTGGCCCCCTTGAGATCGGATTAAGCTGAAAGCGGCCCCTAAACCAAAATGAGTTTGACACCCCTGCTGTGTATATATCTATTTTGTCTGCACCATCGACACCAAGTCAAATTCCTTTTAAGTGCAAACCTACTTGGCAATAAACTTGATTCTGATTCTGCAATATTCCTCATGAAAAAGGCCTCTCACCTGTGTGGATTCTCATATGAACATTTAAAGCACTCCGTCGAGTGTAACGTTTTCCACATGTCTGACAAACAAAAGGCCTCTCACCTGTGTGGTTTCTCATATGAACATTTAAAATACTCTGCTGAGTGAAACGTTTTCCACATGTCTGACAAACAAAAGGCCTCTCATCTGTGTGGTTTTTCATGTGAACATTTAAATTACTCTGCTGAGTGAAACTTTTTCCACGTGTCTGACAATGAAAGGGTCTCTCTCCAGTGTGAGTTCTATAATGCCTTTCCAATTGACTCTTTTTCTTCCAAGACTTCCCACAAACGTCACATTTTAAAGACATTTTCTTAGTGTCAGTACGAGACTGACTCTCTGACCCAGTGGAGCTGCTTCCTTCCTGACCTTTGGGCTCAACTACAGGAGAGATATGAAAGGAAAGCTGCTCAGTTCTTGCTTCTCTTTCACTTTCTTGAAGAGTAAAGGTCTCCATTAGAGCAACGGACTGCTTCTGGACAAGCTGCTCTCCATCCTGACTGCTGCAGACATCCTCCTGATACATTCTAGTTGCTAAATGTTCAGCATCCTGCTGTTCATGTTTAAGCCTTGAAGAACCCGGTTTTTCCTTTTCTTCCTTGATCATTGGATGTTCTGGTTTCTGTTGTTCCTCTTCAGACCATGAAGACTCAGGCTCCACGTGTTCTTCTTTAATAAGTGGAGGTTCTGGTTCCTCCATTTCTTCTTTAATCAGTAGAGGTTCTGGTTCCATCTGTTCCTCTTCAGACCACTGAGGTTCTGCTTCCTCCTGGTCATGAATGGACCTTCTCCTCTGGTTGCAGAGCTTTTGGATGGCAGAAGCTTCCTCCTCCATGGAGACACGTGGCTTGTGGAGGTCTGTGGGGACAAAGAAAGAGATCATTAATATAATTTAACTGATGACTGTCTCAGGCATCAGCCTTGTTGTTCCTGGAGATATAATATACAAAATATAAGTTTGAATACAATAAGTTTAACTTACTACTTGTCTATTGGTATTTTATTTACACACAGGCTCCTCAGCCGAACCTTTCTGACTGCCCTTTACCATATATGACCGTAGTCAGGCGCCTAGCCTTCATAAGCGTTACAATCAGAACCAACAGCAGCACTGAGCTTCAGATGTGGAACACTGATTTTAAATAATTTCCTAATTGTTATCTGTTTAATATATTTTGTCATGCAGGACAGTATTTTTAGGTCCCAAAAACTGAATAAATGTTCAACATTCTACATAGGAAATGATCACTGTCACTGTGATCAGTTCCTATGTAAAATGCACTTAAATAAATGTTTAACTGAGTCAAAGTATTGTTGAAATTGCACATACTTTTCTTAAACTCTGAGGTTATTCATACTATATTTTGTAAAAGGGAGATTCGTTTAGTATAAAAATCAACAAAAAGTCCACTTTTTTTTAGTTCTATTTAATCTTGCAATGAGTTTACTTGTGTGGCCCCCTTGAGATCAGATTAAGCTGAAAGCGGCCCCTAAACCAAAATGAGTTTGACACCCCTGCTGTGTATATATCTATTTTGTCTGCACCATCGACACCAAGTCAAATTCATTTTAAGTGCAAACCTACTTGGCAATAAACTTGATTCTGATTCTGCAATATTCCTCATGAAAAAGGCCTCTCACCTGTGTGGATTCTCATGTGAACATTTAAAGCACTCCGTCGAGTGTAACGTTTTCCACACGTCTGACAAACAAAAGGCCTCTCACCTGTGTGGTTTCTCATATGAACATTTAAAATACTCTGCTGAGTGAAACGTTTTCCACATGTCTGACAAACAAAAGGCCTCTCATCTGTGTGGTTTTTCATGTGAACATTTAAATTACTCTGCTGAGTGAAACTTTTTCCACATGTCTGACAATGAAAGGGTCTCTCTCCAGTGTGAGTTCTATAATGCCTTTCTAATTGACTCTTTTTCTTCCAAGACTTCCCACAAACGTCACATTTTAAAGACATTTTCTTAGTGTCAGTACGAGACTGACTCTCTGACCCAGTGGAGCTGCTTCCTTCCTGACCTTTGGGCTCAACTACAGGAGAGATATGAAAGGAAAGCTGCTCAGTTCTTGCTTCTCTTTCACTTTCTTGAAGAGTAAAGGTCTCTATTAGAGCAACGGACTGCTTCTGGACAAGCTGCTCTCCATCCTGACTGCTGCAGACATCCTCCTGATACATTCTAGTTGCTAAATGTTCAGCATCCTGCTGTTCATGTTTAAGCCTTGAAGAACCCGGTTTTTCCTTTTCTTCCTTGATCATTGGATGTTCTGGTTTCTGTTGTTCCTCTTCAGACCATGAAGACTCAGGCTCCACGTGTTCTTCTTTAATAAGTGGAGGTTCTGGTTCCTCCATTTCTTCTTTAATCAGTAGAGGTTCTGGTTCCATCTGTTCCTCTTCAGACCACTGAGGTTCTGCTTCCTCCTGGTCATGAATGGACCTTCTCCTCTGGTTGCAGAGCTTTTGGATGGCAGAAGCTTCCTCCTCCATGGAGACACGTGGCTTGTGGAGGTCTGTGGGGACAAAGAAAGAGATCATTAATATAATTTAACTGATGACTGTCTCAGGCATCAGCCTGGTTGTTCCTGGAGATCCTGGACTGAAAGCGTTACATGGTTCATTTAAAATTGTCGTTTCATTTAAAAGGAGGTGAAGTTAGCAGGGTAAAGTGTCCTCCACACTAATTGGCAGCCCTGGTAAAGATGTTCAAAAAGTTTAAAATAAATCCACATTTTATTGCATCACTACAAGGTTACACAAACAAATGAAACAATTAAAACTTTAATTTGAGGAGATTCTTCAAGTGGGGAACTCATCCTACATTAAGAAAAACTGCTTTTAACATAAACTCTGGTGCCACAGCTGTTGGCCCCACAAACACACTACCTGGACTAAGGAAAGTGGCCACCTGGATTTAACTAAGAAAATAGGTGTGAGCCTCTAATTGGATAACTACTGCAGCTGGATAAATATTTTTTAATCCCAGCTGATACAATGAGCTCATGTGGAAAAGATGTTAGTCTGTTTAAGAAGGGTCAAATCATTGGCCTGCAACAAGCAGAGTAATCACCTAAGGAGAGTACAGAAACTACTGGAGTTTGGTTAACATGACCTAGAGCAGTGGTTCTCAACCGGTGGGGCGCGCCCCCCCGGGGGGGCGCCGACACTCTCCCGGGGGGGCGCGAGTAGGCTACAGGATGGGAGTGGAAAAAAACTGGAAAAAAAAAATTTGCACTTTTTTTTATCACTAAACTACTTTCATAAAAAGTTAAAGTTTTGTATATACATAACTCCTGAATAAAAATTAAAATGTGTTTGGACTGATTTAAAAAAAAAAAGTTTTGAACAAATGGCGTACCGCGAGCGAGCTATTTTTAGAAACGTAACATCACGATGACGTCACATCATATGGTACGCAGTAGGACAAGCTTGCATAGTCCGCCGCTGTTTCGCTGTAAAAGAGACGTGCGTTACCCTTGGTTTTACTCGGTAAACGACTGCTTTTTCCAAATCTAAGACCATGGTTTTTAAACATTGTTACTATGGAACGTGCAACAGCGACTCGAGGTACGCTGATCGGCCGCATATGAAGGATGTTTTCTTCAAGACTGCCAAGGAGAAATGTGTGCGCTGGGACCGGTGCGGTCGGCCTACATATGTAGCAAGCATTTTGTCGGAGGAAAGGGCCCAACCGAAGAACATCCTGACCCAATTCCAGCGACATCAAGTCAAGGTAAGAGTATTTTGGTGGCCGACATGTTAATAATGAAGCGCCTGCTACCATGATGGCATATAGGCTATCATGGTAGCAGGCGCTAACATGATAGCCTGCTACCAGGATAGCTTACTCAAAAACATTTCAAATAAGACAAACATTAAACATATACCGATCCCTGGACGGTGATTACAAACAAAAAAACGGCCGATGACGCCATGACCGCCGCGCAGGAAAAAAAAACAAAGCTTACCGTTCGATCAACTCAGCCCGTTTTCCATTTTTTTTTAAGCCCTCGACACTCAAGCCATCGTTTGAGCTGAAGGTTGGTGTGTTTTTCGACAGTTCGACCAGTAATCCGTGCGCCTGGGACATCGTCTTGGGAAAGTTTAACGGCTGTAAAGTCGGTCAGATCGCTGTTTCTGTTGCGCGTGTGATAGCTGGTTGCTACGGGCGCTCTCTACCTGTATGTTAATAAATAAACAACAATAAAACATCCTCCTTTTTTTGTCAAAATATCCAGCGACTTTTACTGGTGTTTTTGGAGACTTTTGTGGTGTTTGGAGACTCGAAAGCACGAATCACTCTGCAGTTAGGCCTACTGTGCTCAACGAGCAGCGGGTGCTGCCATGAGCCCCTCTCCCGTCCAAAGGCACTCACAGGCGGTCAGTCTCTCAGTAACCTCGCGCAGCAGTCCCAGCCTGCAGTCAGAGCAGAAAGGAGACACACACCCCTCTGCGTCCAGGCTGCAAATGAATCGCGCATGCGCATGGTCGCCGCCGTTCCCGCCTTGACTTACAGAGCGGGGTGTAAATGTTCACTCACTCTCACACAAAAATAAATCACTGCATTTAAATTGACTCACGACATAGCTCTCCATTCACTCTAGTCTAGTCTCTTGCCAAGTTCGCTTGTGCCAGCTCTCGCTAGTCTGTTATCAATCTCGATTTACATAGGCCTTTACTACACAAACCCCAACAGTCTTTTTAAAGACTAAACCCAGATCTTAAATCTTAAACATTCTTTAAGATTAGATCATATCTCAGCCCTAGCCAGTTCAATTCAATTCAATTCAATTTTATTTATATAGCGCCAAATCATGAAACATGTCATCTCAAGGCACTTTACAAAGTCAAGTTCAATCATATTATACAGATTGGGTCAGATTATACAGATTGGTCAAAATGTCCTATGTAAGGAAACCAGTTGATTGCATCAAAGTCCCGACAAGCAGCATTCACTCCTGGGGAAGAGTCATCTGCATTGTACATGGCTTTGCTGCAATCCCTCATACTGAGCAAGCATGAAGCGACAGTGGGAAGAAAAACCACCCATTAACGGGAAGGAAAAACCTCCGGCAGAACCGGGCTCAGTATGAACGGTCATCTGCCTCGACCGACTGGGGGTTACAGAAGACAGAACAGAGACACAACAAGAGAAACAAAAAAGCACAGAAGCACACATTGATCTAGTAATCTGTTCTACATTAGATGGAAGTAGCGGGTGAGCCGTCTTCTCTGGATGATGTCACAGTTAACAGAACGCCAGACCAGGTGTACCTACTATGAAGAAAAAGAGAGAGAGCAAAAGTTAAAAGCTGAAATGACGACAGTCATTTCAATGTAATACAATGCAAAACTGGAGAACAGTAGACTGAAGAACAGTAGAAATCAGTAGAGTGAGAAAATTAGACCCTGATGTCCTCCAGCAGCCTAGGCCTATCACAGCACAACTATAGAGATAGCTCAGGGTATGAGCCACTCTAACTATAAGCTTTGTCAAAAAGGAAAGTTTTAACATTAGTCTTAAAAATAGATAGGGTGTCTGACTCACGGACCAAAACTGGGAGTTGGTTCCACAGGAGAGGAGCCTGATAGCTAAAGGATCTGCCTCCCATTCTACTTTTAGAGACTCTAGGAACCACCAGCAGACCTGCAGTCTGAGAGCGAAGTGCTCTGTTAGGAACATACGAGGTAATCAGAGCTCTGATATATGGTGGAGCTTGATTATTAAGGGCTTTATACGTTAGAAGAAGAATTTTAAATTCTATTCTTGATTTAACAGGAAGCCAATGAAGGGAAGCTAAAACAGGAGAAATATGATCCCTCTTGTTGATTTTCATCAGAACTCTTGCTGCAGCATTTTGGATCAGCTGAAGACTTTGAACTGCATTTTGTGGACTTCCTGATAGTAAAGAATTACAATAGTCCAGCCTTGAAGTAACAAATGCATGGACTAGTTTTTCAGCATCACTCCTGGACAGAATGTTTCTAATTTTGGCGATATTCCGGAGGTGAAAAAAGGAAACTCTGGAAACCTGTTTAATATGAGATTTAAATGACATGTCTTGGTCGAAAACAACTCCAAGATTTTTAACTTTATTACCAGAGGCCAAGTTAATGCCATCCAGATTAAGGGATTGATTAAGAACTTTATTTTTTGATTAAGAACCAGTAATTTTGTTAAACTGCTAGGCAGTAGCTACTTAGCTAACTACCCAAACGATTCACACACACACACACACACACACACACACACACACACACACACACACACACACACACACACACACACACACACACACACACGAGGACTACAATCGTTAAGAATTAAAATAAATTCTGAATTGTCTGCAAAATAATTATTTTGTTTGGTTTTAATGAAAGATTGTGCCTAAGTCCTGACTGATTAGCCCCTGATACGTCTCTCAACATACACCACACACAGTTACATATTGCCTATAGTTTAGCTAGCTACTTTATTGAAAACAAATTAAAATGGAGAAATTTCTTGTGAGGACCAACAAGCCAACCGACGCACCACCAGCTGCAAAAAAGCTTCGCAAGTACGATGAAGCATACCTGCAGTTTGGGTTTACAGTCACGGCTGAACTGAGACCTCAGTGTGTCGTATGTGCCGAGGTGCTGGCAAATGACAGTATGAAGCCCTGCAAATTAAAAAGACACCTCGAAACAAAGCATGCTGCCATTAAAAATAAACCGGCCGAATATTTTAAAAGAAAGCTTGATGGCCTCCATCAGCAACAGGCAACCATTTCAGTGCACAGCACTGTGTCTAAACAGTGTTTGGAGGCATCGTATGTAGTGGCCAAAAGGATCGGTAAACTGGGTAAACCGCATACAATCGCAGAGACTCTCATTTTGCCGGCAGCGCAAGACATGTGCAGAATAATGATAGGCGATAGTGCAGCAGCCAAACTTGGTGCAGTACCACTGTCCAATGACACAGTCGCTAGGAGAATTGTAGACATGTCCAACGATATCAGAGAGCAACTGATAGAGTTTGTAAAAAAGAGTCCTTACTACGCGCTGCAGCTGGACGAATCAACTGATGTTGCTGGGCAGGCACAGCTCCTCACCTATGTCAGGTATCTGCGGGACAAGGTGATTGAGGAGGATGTCCTGTTTTGCCGGCCTCTTCAGTCACACACTACAGGAGAAGCCATTTTCAATGTCCTTGACATTTTTATCCGCGAAAATGGTTTGGCTTGGGACCGATGCGTTGGCCTATGCACGGATGGTGCACAGGCAATGACGGGGCGTGAGCGTGGCCTAGCTGCTCGCGTTCAGCAAGTAGCTCCACTTGTGAAATGGACACACTGCATGGTCCATCGCGAAGCACTAGCTGCTAAAAAAATGCCGGTTCTCTTTGACTCTGTGCTGAACCAATCCATCAAAATAATAAATCTCATAAAATCACGGCCGCTAAACTCTCGCTTGTTTGGGGTCCTCTGCCAGGAGATGGGGTCAGGGCACGAACAGCTGCTTCTGCACACTGAAGTTCGCTGGCTCTCCAGGGGGCGGGTGTTACAGCGGTTGTATGAGCTGCGAGAGGAGGTGAAGTGGTTTTTGACAGAAATCAAATCAGATCTGGCGAAGCATCTGGATGACACTATGTGGCTTGCGTCTCTGTCCTATTTGGTCGATATATTTGACCGCTTGAATGGCCTCAACCTGTCTTTGCAAGGCCGCAAAACTCATATTTTGCTCCTTGCAGACAAAGTGCAAGCTTTCACACAAAAACTAGACCTCTGGCATGGCCGCATCAGTCGAGGGAACTGCGACATGTTCCCCTGCCTTACAGACTTTATAACTGATGCAGGCGCGTCACACGATTTCTCCTCCCTATTTCAATCAGCGTCTGAACACCTGTCAGCAATGAGAAAACAATTTGCGACGTACTTTAAAGAGGATTATCGCTCTTTTGCATGGGTTCGAGATCCGTTTGTGTGCACAGCAAACGAGCTATCAATTGATATGCAGGAACAGCTTATTGAGCTGAAGAGTGACAGTAGACTGAAGGAACTCTTTAGCTCCTGTCCTCTTTCGTCATTCTGGGCAGCATTGATGCAGGAATACCCGGAACTCTGTGACGTCGCCTTGAAGATTCTCCTTCCTTTCGCGTCGACATATTTGTGAGAGGCAGGATTCTCAAAAATGACTGCACTCAAAACAAAATACCGCAATCGTGCACAAATCGAGGATGATTTGAGGCTATGCTTATCAAACATTGAGCCAAGAATTGAGGATCTTTGCAAGGCAAAGCAGGCTCAGGTCTCACATTAACATCACCTAATTATATAGCAATAGCCTAGTAATGATAATAGGCCAACTGATAATAATAATAACAACAACAATAAAGCATGTAACCTCATGATTATATAGCAATAGCCTTGTAATAATGATAGGCATATACTACTCATAATAATAATAATAATAATAATAATAATAATAATAATAATAATGCCTGCAAGCTCACATTAGAAGTCTGGTGCTACTGCCAATTATAGCAATAGCCTAGTAATGATGATATGCCTACTGATGATGATAATAATAATAATAATAATAATAATAATAATAATAATAATAATAATAATAATAATAACAACAAAAAAAGCATGTAACCTCACAATTATATAGCAATATCGTATCCTGCAAAATTGCTGCTGCACCTTACCCAGAAACGTACTGCACAACTGTTTACAATGCAACTGTCTACTTTTAAATCACTGCTGCACCTTACTGCATATTTGTTTACATTTGTTTTACATTGTTTACATTTTCATCTGCCTACTGTTCACTGCTGCACTTTATCCGGAAGTCAATTGAAACTATCCTGTAAGTGACTGCGATTTATCACTGCACTTTATCCTGTACTGTAATTCACTGTCAGGTATCCTGTAGAGTTACTGCAATCTTTCTGAGCTGTGTGAAAACGAAATTTCGTTCTGTATGCACTCTGTGTATACAAAATGACAATAAAGAAAGTCTAAGTCTAAGTCTATTTTTCATGTTAATCTAAACATGGACCCCACGTCCTTGATTCTGGGCCTGCCAAGTGCCTGTCTGCAAACAACAGCCAACAAAAGACTGTACAATATTTTAACCTTTGCAGCTAGAAGAAATATTCTTCTGCAGTGGATCAGTGACAAAGTTCCTTCTGTCTGTGGTTGGCGTAAAAATATTTTTGAACTAATCCCTCTGGAATATCTAACCAATGTCATTCATCACAGTGAAGACCAGTTTCACAGAGTCTGGTGCCCATTTTTGGACTATATTGGACTGGACCTCTCCACACTATGAAGAGGCTTGCTGTAGGGCTGGACAGTATATGTGCATTATAAGACTGATTCAGCACCTCTTGCACCATGTTGTGTGTCCGTCTGCTATGTAAGAGTTGGCATGTAGGCTTTGTGTGTGTTGTGTTCTGTGTCTAGCATGATTGACACTGTTTGTTTGTTGAAACACTGAAAATGCAATTAAAAATGATAAAACAACAAAAAACCAGAAGGATGGAGGGGAACCACCGTCTTCAAGGATGAAAACTGATCAGGGAAAAATCCTGAATGATCCTGATTAGGAAGAAAGGAAGAAGTCTTTATTGGTCATTGTAACTGTACATTTCAATGAAATGTGTCTCCTGCATTTAACCCATCCTCTAGGAAGCAGTGGTTAGCTTCTATAGCTGCCCAGGGGGAAATCGGAGGTTAAGGGTTTTGCTCAGGGATCCATAGTGGCAGTCTGTGGGGATGGAACCAGGTACCTGCAGCCTTCCCTGAACACAAGCTGCTCTAACCACTAGGTCAGCCCTAGTGGTTAGAGCAAAGAGAGAATTCAAAGAAAAACAACAGATGAACTCAGGGGTTTATTAAATAATTAAAGTAACTTTTCCACATGCACAATGTGAAGAGAAATTGAGGGATTGGGACTGAACAGCTGAAGCCTGATGAAAACCACTAATCAGCAAGGCTAAGCAGAAAAAAGGCTGCAGTTTGCTAAGGAGCATAAAGATTGGACTCTGGAGGCCTGGAAGAAGGTCATGTGGTCTGATGAGTCCAGATGGACTCTGTTGGTACCAACAGTGATCAGATAAAGCATGTACGAAAAGCAGCATGCTGCAGTTACACCGCTCCAGTTTGCTTTTTAACTTTCTTACTTTTATCTTTTTTTAATTGCTCGCTTTTTTCACAGTAACTGTGAAGAATTGCCCTCTCTAACGAGGTTGTTTTCAGAGAGTTTTCGTGTTGTTTTTGTGTTTTTACTCCAGAGAACAGCTGTTCGCTCTAATGCCGACCGGCGTGGTAGACCAGCTCTGGAGAAAAATACGCCGAGGCTGCAGAGGAGGAAAGCAACACTGGGGCCCCTCAGGGGACTGTCCTCTCTCCCACTTCCTCTTCACCCTTTTCACCTCAGACTTCAGCTACTGCACTGAGTCCTGTCACCTTCAGAAGTTTTCTGATGACTCAGCAATAGTTGGCTGCATTGAAGGGGGTGATGAGAGTGAATACAGGACTGTGGTGAGCAACTTTGTCACTTAGAGTGAGCTGAACCATCTGCAGCTCAACGTGACAAAGACTAAGGAGCTAATAGTGGATCTGAGGAGGACAAAAACAACTGTGACCCCTGTTTCCATCCAGGGGGTCCATGTGGACACTGTGGAGGAGTACAAGTACCTGGGAGTGTACTTTAACAATAAGCTGGACTGGACCAGGAACACCGAGGCGGTCTACAAAAAGGGCCAAAGCCGACTCTTCTTCCTGAGGAGGCTGAGGTCTTTTACCATCTGTGGGACGATGCTGAGGATGTTTTATGAGTCTGTTGTTGCCAGCACGCTCTTCTTCGCTGTCACATGCTGGGGCAGTGGGCTGCCGACAACAACAGACTGAACAAAGTGATCAGGAGAGCGGGGGATGTTGTGGGGGAGGAGCTGGACACTTTGATGGCAGTGGCAGAGAGGAGGATGCTGTCCAGGCTCCAGTCCATCTTAGACAATGTCTCACATCCTCTCCATGAAACACTGGTCCAGCAGAGGAGCTCCTTTAGCAGAAGACTCCTCTTACCCAGATGCACCACTGAGCGGCACAGGAAATCATTCCTGCCTGTGGTCATAAATCTCTACAATGCCTCCCTCAGTTATTCTGACCCCCCCCCCCCCCTGTAACTGACATTTATGCATTCTTTGCATAATATATATATATATATATATATATATTATGCATTCTTTGCATAATATATATATTATGCATTCTTTGCATAATATATATATATATATATATATATATATATATATATATATATATATATATATATATATATATATATATATATATATTAGGGCTGGGCAACGATTACATTTTTTTATCGCGATTAATCGCATAATTTGCCCGATTAATCATGATTAATCGCATTGTATGCGCAAACTCCAAGAATGAATTCAAAAGTAGTGTAAAGAGCACTTTTATTTTAATGTTCTGCTGCCATATGAACAAAAGTGTTGTAACATTTGTAGCACTTATCTTATTTTATACTGGATATTTTCAACCCATCTATTGAATTTAGTGCACTAGTTGATCTTTTCTTCATAAGAGAACAGCAGCACTGCAGCCAAAATATGGCCTTTTTTGACCTGCTGTATATTAGCCAGTCCCTAAGCTTGATATATCATGAAACTGTTGACCTTTTGGGTTTTGTGGTTTTTATTTTATTATTACAATTAAATAATATTAATAATAATAATAACAATAATCTTATGTTCAGTGTTTTTTCGCTAATCCACCTTTCATATATTTCAATCCTTATGTAATTTTGTCTGTGTTGTGTGCACCTGCCTGTTGCTTTAATCCTATAAATTTCCCCGTCGTGGGATAAAAAAAGGGTTAGCTAATCTTATCTTATCTTAAATAACACTTTAATATATGTACTGGGTTCTTTCAAGGTCTTAATAACATTTTCTGTGTGGGCTCCAGTAACATATGATAGATAATATCTACTTTGAAAGTTAACATGAACTGCTGCTGAAGATGAACACTGATCTACCTGGATGTTCCATGGAGGACTGAAACGCCTCAGTCAGAGACGTCTGTGGGTCTGTCGGGGCAATGACAGAAGTTTCGTCCCCTCTCTCCGTTTCTGTGGCTCGACGTTTTCATGTTTTTTCATGTGCTTAGATAAATTTGTTGTGTTTCCACTGAAATGAACTGTCTTTTTACAAAACATACAGCTTGATTTCATTTACGGAATTAAAATAAAGCCAACGGTGCTACTTCCCCCTGTTCATGTTTTTTCGCTGCTGCGGTCTCTCTCAGCTGTTCGTGTGTTAAGTTTGTGTGAGAGCTGAGTGGGCGGGCCAGGCTGAGCCTGCGTGCTGATTGGCTGGCGCCGCTGAGCCATGTACGAGAGGGGAGGGGGAGCAACAGAGTGCTGCCGTGACAGCGCGCTGCAGTCAGCCCGCGTGCTGACTGACACTGACTGAAAGCATGTGAGCAACATGCGTTAATGCGCGATAAAATAAATATTGCCGTTAATAGTCTAATGAATTAACGTGAAATTAACGCGTTAACTTGCCCAGCCCTAATATATATATATATATATATATATATATATATATATATATATATATATATATATATATATATATATATATATATATATATATATATAGCGTGTAACAAAAGTAATTTTCCTCTGGAATTATTAAAGTATGTCTGATTATGGTTCTGAACAACAATGTCCCTAGAACAGAGCCCTGTGGAACACCACATCGAACAAGACAGGAGAATTATCTAGAAATAGATGCAGCCAAGAAGGGTGACGTATGTTAAGATGGTATAAAATAATGTAATACAAGCCCACCCCTACGGTTCCACGCACACCTCCAGCAACCCACCATGACGCCTAACACCAGGATTACTCTACTTTCTAGGGGAAACCCTGAACTATGAGGACAATCATTCTGAAGCAAAGCCTGGAACATCAGCCGTTTTAGGGTCTGTAACTTTTTTAAGAGTGGGTGGATGTCAACACTCTTCAGACAAACAGGTACCTGACCAGAAGCTAAAGAGGCATTTACTATGTCAAGCACACAAGGACCAATGCACTGAAAAACACACTTAAGCAAGTATGCTGGAATAAATGTAGGTAGAACTTAAATTATACAGTGAGACATAAATATATATATCTCTTAATTAGCTTCTTTATTTATTCGACTTTGTAATAATTACATTATTTATTTATTGTCCGTTATAATCTTCAACTTTATTTATTAATTATTAAGTATTTATTTATGTGCATGTTATAATATTTTGTCTGTTTTATTCTTCATTTGTATTTTTTTACCCTATAGATTTCTGTGATGCTATTTATTACTGCCTGTCGTTTTTACATTTCTGTATGCATTTCTGCCTCATTATGCAAATGAGGACGGCTGTGTCTTAAGGGCTCAACTTCTGCCCATTGGTTGGTTAGCATTTTACTGCATCGGTCAAATCTACATGGCTTTTCCCCGACATGAAGCATTGTTTAATAATGTCAAACTCAGCAGACAGACGTTCAGTGGCCGACCTCTTAAGGGAAGAATTAGAACGCTGTACGTTTGGGATCTGAAATGTTTTTCTGTGGTTTCAGATTCGGCTTTTCCAGATCAATAACTCATCGGCGGATAATTAATTCTACAAAACAGACACCTCTCCGCAACCACAGCAAGGCAGACAGTGAGCTACAACCATAGTTTCCCCAAAACGAGTCTCCCACCGCGCAGGGAGAATTACATTGGACCCTATGCAGAGCTCGCTTGATAAGAAAATATTGTAGATTAAACTGATCAGTTTGATCAGTTTCTTATCAGACACTTTTTGTAGCTTCATACCGATTCTGGGGAGTTTTATCTGGGGTCTCCAGCAGCTTTCCAGCCGTCTGGCGTCTTCCTCGTAGCGGACGATGGTTTTCTCAACCTCTGAGAAGATTTCTTCAGCAGCAGCAGTTAGTCGCTCTCTGATAAACTCTCTCAGATGCTGAACTGAAGACATTGTTGCTGAAACTACGCAGATATTCAGCTGAGAAACGAAAACACAACCGTCTTCCTGCTGAGTCCACGCACGCTGCTGCTGGAGCCTTTTAGTTTCACTTCCGGTGGACGTCACTGAGACAAAGCAGCTGATTGGTCCATCTACCGCCCCCTAGTGGACTGGAGAGGAGCAGCAGCTCGGCAGCAACAACAGACTCGGAACCAGAGCAGAACTTTTCTAAACTGTCATTAATGGAGCAGATATTAACCATGAATACTTTTACACAGTAAACGTTTGTTTTTCATCTGTTTCAGTGTTTGTTTCAGAGTCTTCCTGCTCACAGATATAAAATGTAGACGTTTCGTTGAGGGGGTTGAGCCGCTGCCACATCAGATCGTCCGCCATATTGGATAGGGAAGATATTTGGATTAGTAAGAACATTACAACTAAAATAGATACCACAAAGTATATGTTGTATGTTTCGAATGTTCAGATTTACAAACGAAACAAAAAACAAGAGGAACATAATACTCAGCGTTAAAACCAGTACAACATTCAGGGCAAATAAATTAAAATAGGCTATGAGGGAAACTGAGGGTTAAATGTTCAAAAGACCTGTAGTTATTGATTGGCCTGGGACTAACTAATAAATCAGACTGAAAGATAGTTGCTAGTTCTCCTCATCTTCCCACAGATCTGGGAATATGGAAATTTAAATAACTGGATGGAGATGACTGATTTATACTAACTTAGTCCTCTTGTAGCCAGGTTTCTGAGACAAAATAAATCAATCTGATTATCATAAATCAATTCATGAATTAACTAAGTCTCTGGAGGGAGAGACCTTATATTTAAGAAACCACATTTAATTTAATTTAATTTTTGTTTCATGTTGAGTTGATTTTGATAATTTTCTCCAGTCTCCCCCCAACACTTGACCCTTTCCAGTTTGCCTACCGACGGAACCGCTCCACTGAGGACGCCATCTCCCCTGCTCTTCACCTGAGCCTGGCACACCTGGAGGAGGAGAACACGCACGTGCGGATGCTGTTCCTGGACTTCAGTTCAGCGTTTAACACCATCATCCCACAGCATCTGGTGGGAAAACTGGAGCATCTGGGCTTCAGCACACCCCTTTGCAACTGGCTGCTAGACTTCCTCACCAACAGACCTCAGTCAGTCCGGGTCGGACAGAACACCTCTGATGTCATCACCCTCAGCACGGGCTCCTCTCAGGGCTGCGTCCTGAGCCCCCTGCTGTTCACCCTGATGACTCACGACTGCGTCCCCAGGTTCACCACCAATCACACGGTGAAGTTTGCTGACGACACAACAGTGGTGGGCCTGATCAGAGACGACAACGACCAGGACTACAGAGAGGAGGTGGAGCAGCTGGTGGACTGGTGCAGAGACAACAGTCTGATCCTGAACGTGGAGAAGACGAAGGAGATCATCGTTGACTTCAGGAAGAACCAGCCTCACCATGCTCCACTGCTCATCAACAGCTCAGCTGTGGAGGTGGTCAGCAGCAACAAGTTCCTGGGGGTGCACATCACGGACAACCTCACCTGGACTGTGAACACCACGTCACTGGTGAAGAGGGCACAGAAGCAATTACTTTCTGCGGAGGATGAGGAGAGCCCGCCTGCCCCCGCCCATCCTTAAGACCTTCTACAGAAGCACCATAGAGAGCATTCTGACCAGCTGTCTCTCTGTGTGGTGTGGAGGCTGCAGTGCCTCCGACTGGAAGAACGTGAGGAGAGTGGTGAGGACAGCAGAAGGGATCATCGGGGCTCCTCTTCCCTCCATTAAAGACATTTCATCGCAGCGCTGCGTGTCCCGTAACATCATCAGGGACCCCTCACACCCCCACCATAGACTATTCTCCCTGCTGCCCTCTGGAAAGAGGTTCCACAGCATCCGCTGCAGGTCCACCAGGTTCTGCAAAAGCCTTTTCCCTGCTGCTATCAGACTGTTGAACTACTGAAGTATAAAATGGACTGTGCACCACACTCGCTGATTTGCACATTTGTACAGTACCCTTATCCTATATATGCTATAAATGCTGCTCAACTCTTAGTCTCCAATATCACTGCTGCACTTTATCTGGAATTACTGCATAATTGTTTACAATGCAACTGTCTGCTGTTGAATCACTGCTGCAATTTATTGGAAACTTACTGCATATCTGTTTACATTAGTTTACATTTGTTTACATTTCAACTGCCTACTGTTCACTGCTGCACTTTACCCGGAAGTCAATTGGAACTTATCCTGTAACTGAACTGCGATTTATTACTGCATTTTTATCCTGTACTGTAATTCACTGCAAGGTATCCTGTAGAGTTACTGCAATTTTTCTGAGCTGTATGAAAACGAAATTTCGTTCTGTATGCACTCTGTGCATACAAAATGACAATAAAGAAAGTCTAAGTCTAAGTCTTTTAAATCAGTTTTTGATCTGTTAAGTTTTGGCCGTGGGAAAGACACCGTCTCAATAGGATAATGGGTGGGTAACAGTACAGAAGCTGCAGAGAGGTGTGTTAAACTACGGCTCTGCTTCCTGGTCTGGACCCTGGGTTGTCAGCATTTAGGAGAACTAATAAATCCGGCATTTCTGTCTCTGAGAGTGGTTCCAAATACTACATCCTCTCTTTGTAAGGGACTGGCTAGGAAAGTTTTATTTACTTCCAGTACTGTAGCCTTTTCGACAAGGTTACAGTGTATTCATAATCAGTGTTGGACACGTTACTTTGAAAAAGTAATTAGTTGTAGTTACTTCTCCCAAAAAGTAACTGATTTACTAATTGAGTTACTCCACTATAAAAGTAACTAGTTACCAGTAAAAGTAGCTATTGCGTCACTTTTTCGTTTCTCTCCCCCATACCCCCCCACCCCCGGCCCCCACCTTCTCAGAGCTTGTTTCATAAGCTAGATGTTCACGAAAGTGCACGACAACAAAGACAAGTACCTGCACAGAGGTTTGCTGATGAATGCACTCTATTAGACTTAGACAACTTTATTTGTCATTTTGTATGCACAAAGTGCGTACAGAACGAAATTTCGTTTGCATACAGCTTGAAAAATCACAGTAAATTACAGTAAATTTCAGGATAAAGGTGCAGCAGTAATTTATGTAAACAAAATGTAAACAATGTAAACAATTCAGGGGGAATTGACAGTGTGCGATTCACAGTGTACAGGTGAGTATTATTAAAACCGGGCAATATACAAATGTGGTACAGAGTCCATTTTGCGGCCTCAGCAGTTCAGAGTCCCTTTTGTGGCTTCAGTAGTTCCAGCAGTTCAACAGTCTGATGGCAACAGAGAAAAAGCTTTTGCAGAACCTAGTGGACCTGCAGCGGATGCTGCGGAACCTCTTCCCAGAAGGCAGTAGGGAGAACAGTCCATGATGGGGGTGTGAGGGGTCCCTGATGATGTTATGGGCTCGGGCCACGCAGCGCTGAGATGAAATGTCTTTAATGGAGGGAAGAGGAGCCCCGATGATCCCTTCTGCTGTCCTCACCACTCTCCTCACGTTCTTCCAGTCGGAGGCACTGAAGCCTCCACACCACACAGAGAGACAGCTTGTCAGAATGCTCTCTAAGGTGCTTCTGTAGAAGGTCGTGAGGATGGGCGGGGGCAGGTAGGCTCTCCTCATCCTCCGCAGGAAGTACAGTCGCTTCTGTGCCCTCTTCACCAGTGACGTGGTGTTCACAGACCAGGGGAGGTTATCTGTGATGTGCACCCCCAGGAACTTGGTGCTGCTGACCACCTCCACAGCTGAGCTGTTGATGAGCAGTGGAGCGTGGTGAGGCTGGTTCTTCCTGAAGTCAACGATGATCTCCTTCGTCTTCTCCACGTTCAGGATCAGACTGTTGTCTCTGCACCAGCCCACCAGCTGCTCCACCTCCTCTCTGTAGTCCTGGTCATTGTCGTCTCTGATCAGGCCCACCACCGTTGTGTCGTCAGCAAACTTCACGATGTGATTGGTGGTGAACCTGGGGACGCAGTCGTGTGTCATCAGAGTGAACAGCAGGGGGCTCAGGACGCAGCCCTGAGAGGAGCCCATGCTGAGGGTGATGACATCAGAGGTATTCTGTCCCACCCGGACCGACTGGGGTCTGTTGGTGAGGAAGTCTAGCAGCCAGTTGCGAAGGGGTGGGCTGAAGCCCAGATGTTCCAGTTTTCCCACCAGATGCTGTGGGATGATGGTGTTGAACGCTGAACTGAAGTCCAGGAACAGCATCCGCACGTGCGTGTTCTTCTCCTCCAGGTGTGCCAGGCTCAGGTGAAGAGCAGAGGAGATGGCGTCCTCAGTGGAGCGGTTCTGTCGGTAGGCAAACTGGAACGGGTCGAGTGTTGGGGGGAGACTGGAGACGATGTGTTCCTTTACCAGCCTTTCAAAGCACTTCATCATGATGGGAGTCAGTGCAACAGGCCGGTAGTCATTGAAACAGGTGACTTGAGGTTTCTTCGGCACCGGAATGATGGAGGCAGACTTAAAGGTGATTAGGTGATTGCCCGTATGCCTTTCCACATGCCCCTGGTGTCGCTGGCGTCATGGAAAAGCCCCTGGATTTTCTTAGTGTGGTTCTGCTTTGCTAACTTGATGGCACGATTCAAGTTGGCTCTCAATGTCTTCAGAGCCTCCTTGTCACCAGACTTGAAGGCTGAGTCCCGAGCTTTGAGCGCTCGACGGACCTCCTCAGTGATCCAGGGTCGTTAATTCGCTCGGGTGATGATGGTCTTTGTGGTGTTGACGTCCTCAATGCATTTGTTGATGTAGGCTGACACAGTCATGGCATATTCATTAACATTAATCTTGTCCTCATAAGTTGCTGCAGCTGATGGTACCACGATCCGTACCATCAGCTCATTTTCGGCAAAAAAATAAAGTAATTACGGTACTGAAAATATATATTTCTATACTTAAATCATTAAACAATGCTAAACTATATCGTAAATAAAATATTGAAGACTTTTCTGAAAGAAATTGATACGTTTTACATTCTCTCCATTGTATTGCTTGACGTCATCATCGGATATGCTCAGAAGTCCGGGAAGATATCATTGCGTAAGGTTTATCTGTATTGTCTGAATGCACTCTGTTAGTTTTATTGCTTGTTCAAACAGGACTGGTAAAAAAATATTCTAATCCTCAATTATACGGTGAATTTCGTTATACAAATAATCTTGTTCTAAACATTTATTTTATTAGAAAGTTAAAATTATCGATTGAGATTTTAGCGCCCATTAGGCCCTGGATGCCAACATTATACAGCAAATACTTTCTCACCTTTTACATCTTCCCTCTATGTGTATTATTAGACTTTATCTGTTCATTACATTTAAACCATGTATCATCATAATAGACCATTTAGCACGCCGTGAATAAAATCAATAAAAAGGCATAAAAAATAAGATGAGTTGTGCATTTGCATTTTCAATTTTATTGAAAAAAAAAAGACTACAGTAAAAAAAATGAAAAACATAAATGCAAAAAGGATTATTAATGAGACTATGCAATTGACAACTATTCAAAACATATATAACTAGTTGAATCAACCTAAAAACAGTCAAGCAGCCTTAATATGTCCTCGATAATTTAGGAAATTGCTGGTGGATGATCCACTTCCAGTTTTATTTAATGTATGAGTTGACAAATTTATTTACAAAAAGCATGCACATACATATTTATGGAGCTGCAAGAGCTGGAGCTCAGATGATGGGAGAGATCCCTAGATCATCAAGACCAAAAGGACAAAGAGGAACAAACAGAGTTGTAAGTTTGTCAACTATCATTATGTTGTAAAAACAATAACACTAAAAAATTTATCTAATGTGATTTTTCTTACCCTCTCAGTAAAGTACTATTAAGAATTACAGTTTTTCACTATTATTTTAACATTTTCTGAAACCATTTTCTTTTTTCTCAAAACAGTTCAGACAAATCACATTTTTCAAACTACAATTCCAAAAACTCCAGATTATCGAAACAAAACTCAACAATCACCTCAAAACACAGTTAACTCAATGAACTACCCAATGGTCTCAGAATCACCCTGAAAGCAGTAAAAAAATAAAATAATAATAATAATAAAAAAAACATCACACAACGGAAGACCCGGTGTTCAGGTCAAGGTAAATGGCTCCTGGAGAAATGAGTAGTTATTGTAGTTCATAATTAAATACAATTGGGGCCAATATGCTCAAGGAATAAAACATCATAATAAAAATAAGTTGGAAAT
Organism: Fundulus heteroclitus; assembly: GCF_011125445.2. NCBI lineage: Eukaryota > Metazoa > Chordata > Actinopteri > Cyprinodontiformes > Fundulidae > Fundulus > Fundulus heteroclitus. The sequence continues at coordinate 834,384 of NW_023397066.1, read as the reverse complement.
AAGTATTTCATTCACTTCACAAGCAATATTCTCCCTTCTGAGGCAACGGGGGACGAAGGCTCTTGTGACCGTATACAGCCTTGGCACGATTCAACGTTTCTGTCGCCACAATCCAGCTCCGTGGCATGGAGGAGATCAACCCTGATATACAGGTGCTTTCCATCTCCAACAGGAAAGGGGAGAATGGTGGAATGTCTCAACTAATGACATAAGTACATTGGTCATTCACCTCACCCCACTGAGCTAACAAAACATCCTGAAGACCTGCAAGAAAAGTAAGTAGGTGCTGAGCGTTATATGACCACAGTGTGACATGTTGATGGAGAACCCAATGGTTGCTCATAGCAGAACAAACGGTCACATTGCCACCAAACTGGCCCGGGACAACAACAATGGCTCGTTGATCAATTATGTTCCGGCCTCTGAATCTTTTCTTTGCCAGATTAAAACCAGCTTCATCCACAAATTTATATTCATGGGCTCTTTCACTGGCATCCAATTCAAATATTTTCAATATGAAGAAAGACATTTTGTAAAGAAAGAATGATACTTTACAGAAAATTATATTTACTGCAAATGACATGGTGAAATATTGCTACCCGAATTGCATCATTAACTATGACGATGTCATCTTTGGCCTCTTCTCCCTAGTAGCCCACCTCTCATGCAAACATCTGGCCTGCGACTCTGATTTCCTTCCATTGTTCAAATGAAATTCCAACTAGCCTGTTTCAACTCTTACCTGGCTTTTATTAGGTATATTGCTCATTGAACAAAAGTGTTATCAATTCTGAGTTGAAGTGTGAAATTGATGACAATAGTGTTTCAATTGTGTTCACTTTTTGCCTGGTTTGGTTGACAATACAAATAGGAAGTGCATCAAACTGCACAATATACTTTATTGTATCAGGATGTGTGCAAATAGAGTGAATAAATTTGCAAAATGCATCTACTCAGGTGAACATAGTTTAGCCAAAAGAGGGATTGATTCAATGGGGTACCGCGCACGTGACGTCACCGTCTCAAGAGCAACGCCCCTTTTGCCGCTTAGGTAGGGCATACAGGAGAGAAAGCACGGATAACCCAGCTATTACAAGCCCAACAGAACCAGCGATCTGACCGACTTTACAGCCGTTAAACTTTCCCAAGACGATGTTCCAGGCACACGGTTTACTGGTCGCACTGTCGAAGAACACACCAACCTTCAGCTCAAACGATGGCTTGAGGTTCGAGGGCTTAAAAAGACTGGAAAACTGGCCGAGTTGATTAACGGTAAGCTTTGTTTTTTTTTCCTGCGCGGCGATCATGGCAGCGTCGGCCGTTTTTTTTTTTTGTTGTTTGCAATCACCGTCCAGGAATGGGTATATGTTTAATGTTTGTCTAATTTGAAATGTTTTTGAGTAAGCTATCCTGGTAGCAGGCTATCATGTTAGCGCCTGCTACCATGATAGCCTATATGCGATCATGGTAGCAGGCGCTACTTTATTAACATGTCGGCCACCAAAATACTCTTACCTTGACTTGATGTCGCTGGAATTGGGTCAGGATGTTCTTCGGTTGTGCCCTTTCCTCCGACAAAATGCTTGCTACATATGTACTTGAATTTGGTAACTTTTTCCGGGTTGAACTGTTGTGTAGGCCGACCGCCCCGGTGTTCCAAGCGCACACATTTCTCCTTGGCAGTCTTGGAGAAAACATCCTTCATATGCGGCCGATCAGCGTAACTCGAGTCGCTGTTGCACGTTCCATAGCAACAATGTTTAAAAACCATGGTCTTAGATTTGGAAAAAGCAGTCGTTTTAACGAGTAAAACCTAGGCTAACGCACGTCTCTTTTACAGCGAAACAGCGGTGGGTTTCCGGAGTTTGCCCCACTGCGTACCACGTGATGTGACGTCATCGTGACGTTGTGTTTCTAAAAATAGCTCGCGCGCGGTACCCCATTATTGTCTCCACAGTTGAGAAATCTACTCAGACAACAGAATTTAGCGTTTTAGGTATTGTGAAAAACTGTAAAACAATGAACAAGAGTTTGCAACTTGTAGACATTTCTTAAAAACATTTAAATCTAAAAAACTGACTAGATCTGCAAGGCAAACTTAACGTTTATTGAAAAGACTAGACTCCAACCCAGAAGGTGGCAGCAGAGGGTCTCTGGTGGAGAACTGCCAAGAAAATGTTTAATATTTATACTTGCAAATTGCGTGAAAGTCAAAAATGGCTACTTCTCACTTTTGTGTTTCTGTTTCATGTGAAGATACAAATGGCCACCTTGAGTGAAACGTTTTCCACGTGTCTGACAAAAAAAAAGGGGTCTTACCTGTGTGGGTTCTCTTGTGAACATTTAAATTACTCAAAAGAAACATTTTCCATGGTCTCACCTATGTGGGTTCTCTTGTGAACATTTAAATGATCAATACGCGAGAAACGTTTTCCACATATCTGACAAGAAAAAGGGGTCTCACCTGTGTGGGTTCTCTTGTGAACATTTAAATTACTTAAACAAGAGAAACGTTTTCCACATGCCTGACAAGAAAAAGGGGTCTCACCTGTGTGAGTTCTCTTGTGAACATTTAAATGATCTATGCGCGAGAAACCTTTTCCACATGTCTGACAAGAAAAAGGTGTCTCACCTGTGTGGGTTCTCTTGTGAACATTTAAATTACTCAAACAGGCAAAACCTTTTCCACATGTCTGACAAGGAAATGGTCTCTCACCTGTATGGGTCCTCTTGTGAAGATTTAAATGATCAATACGCGAGAAACCTTTTCCACATGTCTGACAAGAATAAGGGATCTCACCTGTGTGGGTTCTCATGTGAACATTTAAATGACTCAGTTGAGTGAAACTTTTTGTACATGTCTGACAAGAAAAAGGAGTCTCACCTGTGTGGATTCTCTTGTGAACATTTAAAGACCCCAATAGAGAGAAACTTTTTCCACATGTCTGACAAGTAAAAGGTCTCTCCCCTGTGTGGGTTCTCCTGTGAACATTTAAATAACTCATACAAGAGAAACTTTTTCCACATGTCTGACAATGAAAGGGTCTCTCTCCAGTGTGAGTTCTATAATGCTTTTCCAATTCACTCTTTTTCTTCCAAGTCTTTCCACAAATGTCACATTCTAAAGACTTTTTCTTTGTGTCAGTACGAGAGTGACTCTCTGACCCAGTGGAGCTGCTTCCTTCCTGACCTTTGGGCTCAACTACAGGAGAGATATGAAAGGAAAGCTGCTCAGTTCTTGCTTCTCTTTCACTTTCTTGAAGAGTAAAAGTCTCCCTTAGAGCAATAGAATGCTTCTGGACAAGCTGCTCTCCCCCATGACTGCTGCAAACATCCTCCTGTCTAGTTATTAAATATTCTGGATCGTGCTGTTCATGTTTAAGCCTTGAATAATCTGGTTCCTCTTTTTCTTCCTTAATCAGTGGAAGTTCTGGTTTCTCTTGCTGTTCAATCTGTGGTTCTGGTTCCCTTTGTTCCTCTTTAGCCAATGAAGACTCAGGCACCACATTTTCTTCTTTAATTAGTGGAGGTTCTGGTTCCTCCCTTTCCTCTTTAATCCACAGAGGTACTGGTTCCCCCTGTTTTTCAATCAGAGGAGGCTTTAGTTCCATCTGTTCCTCTTCAGACCATTGAGGTTCTGGTTCCTCCTTTTCCTCTTTAATCCATGGATGTTCTGGTTCTCCCTGTTCTTCAGTCAGAGGAGGATCTGATTCCATCTGTTCCTCTTCACACCACTGAGGTTCTGCTTCCTCCTGGTCATGACAGGACCTTCTCCTCTGGTTGCAGAGCTGTTGGATGGAAGAAGCTTCCTCCTCCATGGAGACATGTGGCTTTTGGAGGTCTGTGAGAAAAAAAGAAAAAGACACTCATTATTCCCGATTATTTGAGAATTTAGTGCTGCCAATCGTAACACCTGGGTGCCAAAGCAGGCGTGCTCTCTTGTCTCCTGGCAGAAGTGTGTATTTACCTGCGTGAGAAAATACACCTGACTCTTGTGTTGCGTAATCAACCATGTGAGATAAATCAGACTGTACGATGGAAACAACATGAGTGAGACTTTTACAGGAAATAGGGGACTGTTCTCACAGCAGGGGGGCCACTGCATAAAACCCCCTTACCATGACCAATTGGTCGCTTTTTGCCTGCTGCTTTAGCTGTATAGGGGAGGCCACTCTTCTTCCTCTGCGTTGTACCGGAATGGAGTTCTGAGACCCGCCTCATATGCAGGCTGGATCGAAGCTAAGTCTGCAGTCTGTTGTCTGCGTAATCAAATGCCGGAGTACGAATCAACCTTCACAGAAACCAGCTTTTGTAACGCTGCTCAGGTTTTGCAGGAGAAAAGCTGACCCAGGAGCCAAGGTACTCCTCTGGGGTCTCCACAGTCCGAGCCCCCTCCCCGCCCGCTCATGATGACCAAATAGAGCTTTAAAGTCTTTAAAAGTTATCACTGAGCTCCCGCTAACCTTAGTGATGTTAGCTTCTACTAACTCAAGTTACCATCACTTCAGCTTGTTGTAAACCTAATGTTTGTTTTTGCTCAACCATTGTTCGATAGTGCTACAAGCTTTATTACAGCATTAATAGGGAATATTAATGTTGAGTAAATCATGTTTTGTGTAACCTTTAGGACACTAAAAGGTCACTGATTTTTACAGGGAACTTTCTTTAAAATGTTATTTCCTCAAGTAATGTTTTATGTAACTCAGATTTGCATTGTCAATGGGTTGAAACACATCAGATGTTCTAAATTAGTTAAACTAATTTAATCTCATTCCGTATTCTTTAAGATGAACTTTGGTTCTCTGAGATGTGCAGTGAACCCACAATTCACTGAATTATTTGTATGATGATGTTTTCAACTACTTAGTTTGTTCTTTTGTTTCTTTTGTGTGTACATACAGAGTCACGTGATTGAAGTCCCCTGAAATGCGGACGAGTGCCTGGGGGTGCTTTGTCTGCATTCTATGTGTATGGGAGTATTGTGGACACCCAAAGAAGACGGATGGAAACGAGTTGGAGGAGGATGGTTGCCCGACTTGCAAGTCGTGCTTTAGACCAGTGAAAGCCAGGGGTGGGAACACTTCCAACATGATAGCGCCTCTGCGGGATCACCACCCTTTGCTGCATGCAAAGTTCAAGGTAAGGACGTCCCGTCTTGAAACTAACAAGCTACCTTTAGTCTCAGGCATTACTGTGTTTTGCCCGCGTTACTAAGTCAGACAGCTGGTGTCTGCACTGGTCCCAACATTGTCAACCAGAGTGTTTTTGACTTCTTTGATTGTGTTTTATTCTTAGCTGAAAGATGAAAGAACTGAATGCCACATTTATGTACAATATCTGTGTTAAACATCACTTCGACATCTAAGAGGTCATACAACTTCCCATATTATGGAAATATATAATCAGTTTTTGTATTAATCATGTATGTTTCTTAAAGCAGTAAGAGTTACCTAAGTTCTAATTACAATTGTAAACTTTCTGAGTGGAGTCTACATAGGATGGGGGTCCCCAGGCTCACTCAAAGCTTTAAATTTACCCAACCGTCTAGTGGGATACTAGGCTAAGTGGGAGTCACATGATGTTTTATGGGGGGTACCCGTCAAGAAGGTTTATGGTAAAAGCTTTTTTATTGTTGTTAATGTTTTTCTTGGTAGAATCCTAGAAATACCTGTTCAATGAATTAAAAGATAACTCCTTGGTTGACACTGGAATGTGGATCTGTTCTGTTTGTGAGAACACAAGCACAGATAGAAAATGAGTGTGGACATACACGCCACCCCCCCACCCACCGGTCACTCACTGAGGGGCCGACTATGAAAAGATACACCCCACATGTCAGAGTTCTGCCAACGCTTTTGCCGTTTTTCAAAAAGAAAATGAAACAGCTGGAGAATATTACTCCTGGGGAACGGTTGTTTGGGGGAGTGGTGGCCTAGTGGTTAGAGCAGCGCGCTTGCACTCTGAGAAGGTTGCAAGTACCCGGTTCGATCCCAACTGCCTGCACTCTGGGTCCCTGAGCAAGACCCTTAACCCCAGATTGCTCTCCGGGCGCCGCACATGGCAGCCCACTGCTCCCCAAGGGTAATGGGTTAAAAGCAGAGAACACATTTCATTGCTTTGTACTTGTGACAGTGCAATGACAATAGAGTTGAATTCTATTCTATTCTATTGTTCTCAAGGATGTAATTCTCCAGGTCCGGAAGAGGACCCGCTTTTTAAGTCTTTGTTTTCTGTCATAATCTACGTGAAAGTATACAATATGATGTGACAATGCATTGCAGGGAAAATAACTTCTCCTTGCAGGAGATTGGAAGATATACTCAGCTTGTTTAGAAACTAGATTCCAATTAGACAGAAGAAGAAATAATCTTAAACCTCCAAACAGGAAACAGGCCTAAAAAAAAGGCACAAATCCAGTTCTCCAGTGATCCAGCAGACTTAAAGGGGTGGAGACAGGCTGCCATGAAAACCTAAACAACCAGATAAAAATCAAACTTCCCACAATGCAAAACTGAAAAGGAGCCATTCCCAATGAATGATCACAAAGGAAAACTTTGAAATTATCTGCAGAGATTTTCTCACATAGTTTGCGGCGAGGCAAACAACTCCAAAAGTGATCCCAATACTAGTCATGCCACATCATATGATAAGGCTGAAAATAATTTCTAACACAGTTTTTTCTGTTTGAATCCGTATCGATTTGGGACATAAGAAATGATGAAGGTTAAAAACAGTTTTACGATTGTGTTTAGAAATGTGTTGTATGCAGTATATACTTTAACTACGGTCAGTCGTCTGCAAGAGAAGCCTTCAAACTATAATGAACTCTTTATAGTTAGGGTCAGTTCTCTGCCAAACATGCCCCAATCCCTCAAAGAGACAAGCTTCTGATGGAATTGAACTTTGAATAAACTGTCTTCTCGTCCACAAGAGCCCAGTGACTTTACTGTCCCAGATCATGGCTGAAGAACCCATTCTGCTGGTGAAGATTCTCAGTCGTCCAGGTCATGGTCATTCCAAAAAAAGTAAAAAAAAAAAAAAAACCCAAAGCAACTGGACTTGTTTTTCGTAGTTGAAGACGTTTCACTTCCTCTCCAGGAAGCTTTCTCAAAGAACCCATTGTCAAATTCAAAAAAGGAGAATCGGCTCTCCATGATCAGATCTGAGGAGGGATGTTATGCAACAGTTATAGGGAGTCAAATTAGACTACAAGTTGTAAACTACATGAAACATGAGACTTTTAAAGGCATAATGGGACTGTTCTCACAGTTGGGGGCCATTGTATAAAACCCCATTGCCATGGACAAATGCTCGCTTTTCGCCCGCTGCCTTAGCAGCGTTCGGGAGAACACCCATCTTCCCCTGCGAGAGGATCCCCCTGAAGTTCGGAGAACCACCACATAGTGTGTGTAGGTAGAATCGAAAATAAGTGCATCCCTTCCCATTTCCAACATTGGAACTTAAGCAGCTGACTACCATGGAAACAGGCTGTTTGTATCCTTCTCAGGTTTTACTGGAGAAAAGCTGATCTGAATACCACGCCTTCCAGCTGAGACGAGGCTGCATGGAGGGGTTTCTTGTGACATATCGAATGCAGAGGTCCCCGCGTCCACAGCCCGAGCACATGGGGCCAATATAAACGGGTTCACGGCCTGAAATGCGTTAAGGACTACATTTATTTATTGTCTGATATATTAAAGAATTATTTTTGTTCTTTGACAATGTATTTTGGGAAAAACTGGTTAGTTTTATTTAGGGCTGGGCAAGTTAACGCGTTAATTTCGCGTTAATTCATTAGACTATTAACGGCGATATTTATTTTATCGCGCATTAACGCATGTTGCTCACATGCTTTCAGGCAGTGTCACACGCGCTGACTGCAGCACTCTGCTGCTCCCCCTCCCCTCTCGTACATGGCTCAGCGGCGCCAGCCAATCAGCACGCAGGCTCAACCTGGCCCGCCCAATCAGCTCGCACACAAACTTAACACACAAACAATCACATTGCTGAGAGAGACCGCAGCAGCGGAAAAACATGAACAGGGGAAGTAGCACCGTTTGGCTTTATTTTAATACCGTAAATGAAATCATGCTGTATGTTTTGTAAAAAGCCGGTTCATTTCAGTGGAAACACAACAAATTTATCTAAGCACATGAAAAAAACATGAAAACGTCGAGCCACAGAAACGGAGAGAGGAGACGAAACTTCTCTCACTGCCCCGACAGACCCACAGACGTCTCTGACTGAGGCGTTTCAGTCCTCCATGGAACATCCAGGTAGATCAGTGTTCATCTTCAGCAGCAGTTCATGTTAACTTTCAAAGTAGATATTATCTATTATATGTTACTGGAGCCCACACAGAAAATGTAATTAAGACCTTGAAAGAACCCAGTACATAAATTAAAAAGTGTCATTTAAGATAAGATAACATTAGCTAATCCTTTTAGTATCCGACAACGGGGAAATTTATAGGATTAAAGCAACAGGCAGGTGCACACAACACGGACAAAATTACATAAGGATTGAAATATATAAGAGGTGGATTAGCGAAAAAACACTGAACATAACATTATTGTTATTATTATTATTATTATTTAATTGTAATAATAAAATAAAAACCACAATACCCATAAGGTCAACAGTTTCATGATACATTAAGCTTAGGGACTGGCTAATATACAGCAGGTCAAAAAAGGCCATATTTTGGCTGCAGTGCTTGCTGTTCTCTTATGAAGAAAATATCAACTAGTGCACTAAATTCAATAGATGGGTTGAAAATATCCAGTATAAAATATGTGCTACAAATGTTACAACACTTTTGTTCATATGGCAGCAGAACATTAAAATAAAAGTGCTCTTTACACTACTTTTGAATTCATTCTTGGAGTTTGCGCATACAATGCGATTAATCATGATTAATCGGGCAAATTATGCGATTAATCGCGATTAAAAATTTTAATCGTTGCCCAGACCTAGTTTTATTATGTTTCTCATGTACCGAGAACCACATGTAACTTGTGGTGGGAACTTATGACAATGTGTTGTGAGAAAGACGGATTGTGTATTCCTTATTTTGCTTTGCTGTATTCGCAATGTTATTTTGCTTCACACACTGCTGAGATGCCGGGAACGGTTTTTGTTTTGGAAACATGTTTTGGAAATGGGACGAACAGATCAGCTGAGAGAGAGAACTGACCACTCTCACTCCCATCTGATACTTTGTTTATGGGTATAAAAAGGAGGGAACCGCCCTCAGGCGGTGAAGTCTGCCATGTGAGGATGCCCGGCCGCATTGATGTCGCTCTAACCGGACTGACTGACTTCCCAGTTCTGTGCCATGGGGAGAGACCTGTTGAACATCACGCCTGTTTGAAAGCTTGTTGGCTTTGATGCTTGCTACTTTGCTATATTCTGTGGGGAATAATGAAGGACATAGTTATTCTAGCAGAAATAGTGTTTAAGAAGTGCTTGCTGTTTTGTGTTGCTGTATTCTGTTGGGAATAATAAATACGGGCACTATTATCCTAGCAGTAACAGTGTTTGTGTTTTTATTTGTGTTTTTGCCGATCTCTTCCGAACCTGAATAACAATTTCATAAAACATTGTCATTTAAAAATTACATCGTTTTACATATTTCTTATGTTCCATGGTCAAGATAAACTCTCAAAAAATGTTGAAACACAATTTAAGTTCCTATTTTTTGTAGGGTTGGGCAAGTTAACGCGCTAATTTCGCGTTAACTCATTAGACTATTAACGGCGATATTTTCTTTAACGCGCGTAAACGCATGTTGTTCACATGCTTTTATTTTGTGAAGGTCTGTTGCTGCGTTGTAGGGGTTTGAATCAGAACAGTAGGTGGCGATAATGCGCCAATAACCTCGCTGTCAGCCCAGCCTCGGATTCAGAGTAAGAAAGGTGCTGGCCGGAAAAAAACAAAGCCGACATGCGGAAGGCGGCGTTTCCCGCAGGAATTTGCTTAGGCGAGGCGGTGAGTTGGCGGCCAGAACAAGTTTTGTGCGGAGCGGGGGGGTGGGGTGGGGGGGGGGGGGGGGTCTGTTTAGACGCCGTCGGTGAAGTCGCTTCTCGTTTCAAAGTATCCATGTATTTTTGCCTGTTTTTCCCTGCCATTCACCATATGCACGCGAGAAAGCAACAACAAAAAACCGCGTGTCAACGTCAAATAAACGCAAGCAACGCAAGCATATCGAGTTAGCAAGCATTTCAGTTTAAAGTTCTTCCAGCATCGAATATGACAGAAATAAGTTAGTTGTAACCACTGCCAAGTTAAACTTTGGTATTGAACATAAAATGGTAATGCTGCTCCCTGCTGTTACCTCAGAAATTGTTTTTGGTAGATTTTTTTCCCCATAAAGAGAATTCCCTGTCAGTGGCAATAAGCTTTAATTTATTATTATTGCTATTTTTTGTTTTACATGTTTAAGTTGAGCTTTACACTAAATATGTGTTACTGATAAGTGCTACAAATGTTACAACACTTTTGTTCATATGGCAGCAGAACATTAAAATAAAAGTGCTCTTTACACTACTTTTGAATTCATTCTTGGAGTTTGTAAATACAATGCAATTAATCGCGATTAATCAGGGCGATTAATCGCGATTAAATATTTTAATCGTTGCCCAGCCCTAATTTTTTTGCTATGCTGACGTTGGGAGAAGTCACGGAGAACGTGGAATGGTTTAATTAAAACAACAGCGTAGTCGTTCCATTAGATGGACGTGCGCGTATGTGGACGGAATGGAGCAGTTATGGAGGATGAGGGATTTCGGGGTAAGTTTTATTACGCACGTGACTAAATTAGAATTGGTTTAAGAAAAAAGTGTAGCGATGGGCTAAGCCCAGCAAATATTCTTAACACTGAAACTGTAAAAGTGGTCATCCTTACCCCCTCTGATTTTCAAATGCTTTTATTTCTGTTAAAATAAAACCCTGGTTTCTCTCACTTCACAACTTTTACAAAAAATTTATCCAGATGTTTTGTTAGTTTTCCTTAGCTTGTCCATTTAAATGTTTAAACCTATTATATTTCCAGTATTGCTTAGTTTAGAAAAGTATATATACTTTTAACCAGGTCCTTTTTCAGAAGACAGAGCAACTGACAAAACAGATTAAAATATTAGAGATGGAGCTACTTTTTCGTTTCTTATCTGTGTACGTCTTGAACAACCGCTTTTGGCAGCTAATTCTAGAAATTATGGCTTTTTTATAAATGTTGACTGAGTTAAAATTTTAAACGTCTGCAGAATGTTCTCTGCTCCGCGATTTGCAATCATGCCTTGCAGTCCCCACTTTTCTACCAACACAGCAGCGGTTTAAAGCTGTGAGTCACATTCAGAGCTGTTAAATTAACAATCATTTACCTGTATGGATGCATATAGAACACAAAGAGAGGGATAACGCATTTACATCTGATGTTAATGAAAAGCGCAAAATTTGGTTTTCTGTATAAATTCTGTGTGATAAAAATAACTCAGCAGTGCAGTTAAATAAAAAATATTGTATTTAAACAAGTGTAAACAAGTATAAAATTGTAAGACACCAAGTTGGACTCCTTAAGTGTCCATTGTCCTAAGAAAATAAATATTTGCTTAAATATATATATATATATATATATATATATATATATATATATATATATATATATATATATATATATATGTTATCTTTTGAATGATGCACAACTGCACAGGCTTTTTATTTATTTTTTATTTTGAAGCATCTATAAAATCATTATATCAGTGCAGTATTAAATTATCAATAAGATTTAAAAATGCCCCCAGAGGGTTTGTGTATGCAGCCTTCTTTAAAAGCTTGAAATGGACCTACTGTCAGGCAGTTCAGTATAGCGTCACTACAGAAGGAGCCGCTGTACAGCTAAAGATGGACGGATCACACACAGATCAGGGATAATGAAGCAACAAAGAAAAGGACAGGGTTGTGTAGTTTTGGTAAAGTTTGATATTAGTACTTACCTTAAATCAACTAGTTACTGTTGTAAGTACACATTTATGCTAAATTACATTTCCTTTACATTCAATCTCCTTCAAAATCGAGAGTATATTGTAGTATTATCTATATCATTAGCATGAACTGGAGAGTGTTCCCTACCTTATACACACACACAGTCATATTGGTCTAGATCAGGGGTGTCAAACTGATTTTGGTTTAGGGGCCGCATTCAGCTTAATCTGATCTCAAGAGGGCCACATGAGTAAACTCCTTGCAAGATTAAATAGAACTAATAAATGTGGACTTGTTGTTGATTTTTATATTAAATTAATTTCACTTTTACACAATATATTATGAATAACCTCAGCGTTTTAAGAAAAGTATGTGCAATTTCAACAATACTTTTACTCAGTTAAACATTTACTTAAGTGCATTATCCATAAGAACTGATCACAGTGATTGTACAATGTTGAAAAACATTTATTCACATTTTTTGGAACTTAAAAACACTGTCCTGCATGACAAAATACATCAAACAGATAAAAATTATGAAATGATTTAAAATCAATTTTCCAAACCTGAAGCTTAATCTGCTAATTAAAACACAGCGCCGCCCGTGGACAATATAGCAACTGCAGATTTTCAATTAAACGAAGTACATGTTTTTTCAATAATTGTTTTATCATTCTCTTCCTTTTATCTCCTCTTTCCTTCGCCTTTTCTTTTTTTCTTATTGTTCTTCCTTTCCTCTCCTACTTTCCCATTGTAGTGTCCGTATCATTTGAGATATTCCCCGCATGAATCATAATAAAACTATTCACATTCATAAATTAAGCGGAGCACTATGGCAAAAGCAGTACTGCTCCACTTGTGAAAGTCAAATCTGATGAGCTCTTTTTGGCATTAAGACAACAATTCTTATTGCCACATTGCCAGACCGGACACTGGGGAATTTTTTTTTCTTCCTAATAATGCATTTAGCCAACGGGCCGGACTAAATTGTTCGCGGGTCGTATGTTTAACACCCCTGGTCTAGATAATAAACAGGCAGCACCTGTAAGACGGACTAAATGTCACATGAATAACAGAGAGCTGCTGCAGTAAAAAATATGAGCTTTTGCTCAATGTCGCTGTACCATCCTGTTACACTTTCCGACTCGTTATACCGACTTAAAGACCGTTCTAGTTAAATCTGCCGACTACGGAGGACAAAGGGGACACCTTATCTGATCCCGGACACTCTTAGTTTCAGGTGTGAACGGAGCCTCAGAGACTGAAGTGTGGTTGGAAAGCTGAGAGCTCAGATTAGAAACTGATCAAACTGATTTATCAGACACTTTTTGTAGCTTCATACCGATTCTGGGGAGTTTTATCTGGGGTCTCCAGCAGCTTTCCAGCCGTCTGGCGTCTTCCTCGTAGCGGACGATGGTTTTCTCAACCTCTGAGAAGATTTCTTCAGCAGCAGCAGTTAGTCGCTCTCTGATAAACTCTCTCAGATGCTAAAATTAAGACATTGTTGCTGAAAAATAGATACAACACAACCGTCTTCCAGCTGAGCTGCTGCTGGAGCCTTTCAGGTTCACTTCCGGTGGACGTCACTGAGACAAAGCCGCTGATTGGTCCATTTACCGCCCCCTGCTGGACTGGAGTGGAGCAGCAGAGCAGAATCACAAACAAGGATTCTGAGTTCGGTTTCCAGCACTTGCATCATAAAACAATGAAGGAGAAAACAAACTAGAATCTGTAATAAAAACACTTTGTGGGGAAATGCAGGAACAGCAGTAGGATGTACAAGAGAAGGTTTTACAAACATAATCATGACTGATGTTCTATCAGTTCCACCTAGTCAGATTTTCCTGCTTTAATGGTTACTTTTGTTGTTCTTTTTATATCTCTCCTTGCATGTGTAGAAGCAGACTCAGAGGATGTTATATTACTCTCTACCTTTCCCATCCTTCTTATATCACCTTTTCTCCTTTTTAGAATTTTGTCTTATCTTTTTCTTATTTTTTCTCTTCTACCTTCCCGAGATCTGTTGAGCTCTCTTTGGCATTGTGACAACAATTCTTAATGCAACACTGCCAGACAGGACAGAAAAAAAGAATGATAAAGATGTATGATAAACAAAGAACGTCTGGGATAAAAAGTGTTCAAGATATCTTTAACTTAATTTTGCCAATTCATTATTTGCTTTCAAGATATCTGAAATTTAATTTGCACAAAACAAATCTTAGTTGCTGCCTAAAAATATATTTGAATTATTTTGAATTATGAGGTAATTTAAGGCATCTTTAATTAGAATTTTGACTAATCAAAACATAAAGCAAGCTATCCTCAAATGTACTTTTTGACTAGTCATTTCTTCTTATGATGTTTACTGGCAATTGGCAAAAAACATTGAGGTGTGCATTGCTGCCATTGACTGGTCTGGAGTGTGGTTTATAATGAATTGAAATCTATTCACATACATACATACATATCATAATATTGTATTGTTGTAATATTATACACTGTTTAAGGTTATTTAATGTTTAATAAATAACTCTCTGTTTGTTAGGTATTGTCCGGTGAATATCAGCCCAAACAGCTGATATCAGGACAATAGTTAAAAGGGATGAATTCGAGCTTTGGCGATCTTTTAACAGCAAACTCTGCACACATGTAAAATAAAGGAGTGACAACTTCTCTTAAAGTTCAAGAATTTAATTCAAATAAATAAACATCCAGAGAACATCACTATGTAACGCTGTTTATCTGAATGAACAATATATTTCAATCAACAAATCCTCTCTACTAGGCTAATGAAACTTAACACTACTAAGCAGAATGAAGATAAAAGGAAGCTAAGAAACTATGTACACAAAAGAAACAAAAAGACAAAGTAAAATAGTTGATGACCATCATTAACAATGTTCCCTGCAGATCATAGTTAAAGAACCAAAGTCCACCGTAAAGAATGTGGAATGAGGTTAAATTACCTTAACTGGTCATGGTGTGTGTTTTAACCCCTTCACAATGCAAATTCTGAGTTAAACAAAACATTATTTGGAGAAATAACATTTTAAAGAATGATTTGCTCAGTAAAATCCGTAGCTTTAGGATGCTTGATTTTGTTAATGCAATTATTCCTCTAGGAAGCTAGGGGTCGCTGTAGCAATCGGTGGGTGAATCCTAAAGTTGTACAAAACACCATTAAATCAACATTAATGTTCCAAATTAATGTGGTAATAATGCATATAGCACTATTAAAACAAAACTCTATTTTTTTAAAGGCCTTAAGCTGCATTTATTCTTAATGAGCGGACCGTAGAACACATACATCATTATCCCTTCAACGTATAAAACACTTATGGAAATAACGTTTGTTACAACCGTAAAAAACTCACTCATACTATATCAGCAACGCTTGGCTTCAAAGATGATAACGGTAGCTATGCCTGTTAGCTTCATGTGTTTTAAAAACACAGTGATCTGTCCATCTCCCGCTCCATCTTCCCTTCATTCGTGAACAAGACCCCAAGATACTTGAACTCCTCCACTAGGGGCAGCACATCCTCTTTTAAAACCTCAGTCCAAGGTTTGGTGAAAACTTGGCATATCATATCCGTTTGTTGCTTTAAAATTGTCAGTGTTGAGAGATAAAACATGAATTTAAATTTACATATGGGGAAATTCCATCATACTACAATAAATTTTGATCACTGAAGTCATTTTGTTGTCATTAGCCTGAAATCATACGTGAATTCCCCCGTGGATGCATGGCTATGGGATACATGGGTGTGGCTATACAAGTCACCTTTTTCTAAAATTGGTAAAAGAACATGGCAGTCTCATGAATAACCATTATCACTTTGAACTGGTGACACACACCTTCAGGCGGCATTACCATGCACTGAGTCATGTCTACAAAACCATACTGTTCCGATGCAGGATTGCCATGAATCTGTCACAAAAGTGATTGTAGTAGCCTTATTTCTTATCTGATTCATATACAATATGGCTTAAATAAAGCTGAGAACATTGCATATTTTATGCATTAATGTTTTAATGTGTAAAATATGCATTCTTCATTAATATAAATCTACAAACAGTTGGGTTTCGATGAGTTCGGTCAAGATACTAAACAAATGTATTCTATATTGAACAGTAATTCAATTTTACACAATTGCCACTGTAGGAGACATAGTTTATTACATTTTAATAAACAATAGCTCCACTGCTTAATGATATATTTCATCCTATGTCATGACGGTTAGGAACATCGGCACATTCAACAAACAAACGAGTGAATTAGTCCAGTTTTTGTCCTTTATTAAACTTTTAGAAATCACAGCGGCTGCGGTTCTCCACAGCAAAGGGAAAATAGTGAAAATAGAACAACTCAAAACCACTTGTATTGTTTTTACCCAATCTCTGTCATCCTTACTGTTTGCCATAGCAACCAACAAAGCAGAGATTAAATTCAGGTGTATCAGGAGTCAACGGCAAAAAACATGCAAGCATTTGCCGCACAAAGAAGTAGATCAACACAAACAGAACATTTAGTCTGTTTTCACTGTTTTTAGTGTTTTCAGGCTTGATGAGTATTCTGCTGTTATTAAGTGAACACATGAACACCAGCGGTGGTTGATTAGCTCTACTGATTAACTGTCAGAGAGTGGGGGGGGGGGGGGGGGGGGGTCACACCTTGTTTTAGTGTTAACTGAACTGAAAAACACCAAATGTACATGTTCAGGTTGTCAAAGTGAAGCTAGCCGACCTTACCACTTTCTTGATTTTTTTTTAAATTATAACTTTTTACTGATCTGTGAAATGAGAGTTTCACCCCTGGAGCTTGTTATCTAGTTGTTGGAGCGTTAATAGCAAAGAATTGTGTCTATTTTTCTAATTCTTGGCATGCTGTTGTAATTTTCCCACATGATAGTCATGGGAGGTCCAATCCATTAATATTTATCAATGGATGTGCATTTTCTGCAACATTTTCAGTGACGAGAAAAAAAACAGTCATGACATTTGGCTGTTGTGTTTAGAAACTCTGTTTTCATGCTTGATAAAAATGTTGATTTGAAGCATATTTATACGCTTTGCAGTTTAAGATGGCACCTCACATCAGTCTGACTAAAGATGCAACGCATCACGTTATTTGGAGAACGGACAAAATACCAAAACTAGAGGTGAAGTACATCAACGCAGTGAAAGGTAAGATACCATATCATACAGCAAATTAAATCAAAGATAATTCAAGTCAAACTTTCCAGTAGCTAAAGAACATTTTAGCAACTTATAAATAGAACAAACTTATGTTTTATAGGCTGTGGTGTCTTTGCAAAAGGTTCAATTTACGAGAGTTTCCAGTTGACTATCAGGGAGAGAGGATGACAGCAGGAGAATCTGAGAGGAGGAGGAGAGTGTACCACCCTGCTGGCTTTATGCTGGCTTTATGTTTACATTTAAGTGGCAAGGCAAAACATGGTGGTCAGGGCTGAAATATGAAACATTATGATAACTTTGCATAAGTTTTTTATTCTTATTTCTGCTTTTAATCTGTTTTTGTCCTTTAAGCTTTGATGCCTCCAGAGAAGATGGATCAGTTGGTAAACTCAGAAATGATGATCACAGATGACCAAACTGCAAAATGAAAAAGAAAAAATGTGAATTATTGTGAAGCAGGGCTTAGGGAGCTTGTCCTGCAATTGGCAGGTTGCCGGTTCAATCCCTCCCAATGACTGCCTCAGTCGTTGTGTCCTTGGGTGGTGGTCAGACGGCCCAATGGCACCGATGTATGGCAACCTCGCCTCCATCCGTCTGCCCCAGGGCAGCTGTGGCTACTAGCATAGCTCACCACCGTCAGCATGTGAACGGATGGGTCATCGGACTAATACATGGCTATACAAGCACAAGCTATTTACAATTTGTTTGCCCAAACAAGGAGAAGAAATCACATAATTATGGAGCTTCAGACGGCCATGGAGGACACAGGTAAGTAGCTCAGTAAGTGGTGAAGAAACGAGAAGCTTCGCTGAAACAATCAAGAATTCTGGTCAATGTAGAAATACAGAATATATTAAACATTTCGCAATATATTCTATAGACAGTACAGTGGAAACATGTATGAACTAATTTTAATTCTTTGAGTTAATTTAAAAATGTAGGTGCATTTGTTTAAAATATTAGCCTCTATTGAAGCATGTGGTTGTCTATGTTTGTGTACCAACACTTCAGTTAGTTCAGGCCCTCAGAGGAACAACAGTGACTCTGAGGATGACACAGCTCCTAAACAGCTAATTACTTCAGATTTAGTTCAGCGCTTCAAACTGTTTGGTTTGTATGTCCATTTAAATCTGTTACATTCTGTTTCTCAGAGAGAGTTTTAGGGAGTAATTGTATCTGCATTTTGGACACCTATAATGTCCCTGTGGCCGTTTATAGGCAGTGTTGAGCAGGATTTGAAATCTTGGATAATAGTGGTAATAGAAACAAATGTACCAGTGAAGGTCAGATGTGCTTATACAATGTGATGTGTGGACACGGTGTAGGGCTGAGTGACATTTGATGGCCAGAAGGCCTTAAAACCACTGCAGCAAACGGTTGAATCTTCTCTATGTAGAAATGTAGTTGCAGTTCTACGTCTGAGTAAAGTTTAATCCGGCACTCTAGTTTCTAAATCTGCTTATTAATTCTTCTTAGACACTCATGGTATCCCCACAGCACACATTAACCAGCGTTAACTGGAAGAACTGGAGGAAGTTTAGCCCCCAGGAGGACATGTTACTGACTGAGGTGTGTGTGCAACACTAAAACCAGCTGCAATCCATAAAAAATGTAGACGTTTCGATTTATGTCTGTCATATGGATAATTTAGGACTTTTTTCACCCTTTTTTCAGGATTCTTTGACTTAATTTAAAAAAAAAAAAAAAGTAGCTGCAAAATATTAGTCTCTATTGAAGCCAAAAGGTGGCAGCAGTGGGTCTCTGCTGGAAAACTACCAAGAAAATAAATAATCATATTTATGCTTACAAATCTGTGTAAAACAAGCAACAAAATAACCCCGGCTACTTCTCACATTTGTGTTTTCGTTTCATGTGAAGATACAAACCGCCCCCTTGAGTGAAGCTTTGTCCACATATTCCACATAAAAAAGGTCTCTCCCCTGTGTGGATTCTCTTGTGAACTTTTAATGAACACATCCGAGAGAAACTTTTTCCACATGTCTGGCAAGAAAAAGGGATCTCACCCGTGTGGATTTTCATGTGGTTTCTTAAGGAAAACATGTGAGAGAAACCTTTTTCACATGTCTGACATGGAAAAGGCATCTCACCTGTGTGGATTTTCTTGTGAATATTTAAATTACTCATACGTGTGAAACTTTTTCCACAAGTCTGACAAGAAAAAGGGGTCTCACCTGTGTGGGTTCTCATGTGATTTTTTAAAGAACACATGTGAGAGAACCTTTTTCCACATGTCTGACAAGGAAAAGGTCTCTCTCCAGTGTGGGTTCTGTAATGAGCTTTCAAATGACTCTTCGTCTTCCAAGACTTTCCACAAACGTCACATTTTAAAGATCTCTTCTTTGTGTCAGTACGAGACTGACTCTCTGACCCAGTGGAGCTGCTTCCTTCCTGGTCTTTGGTCTGAACTACAGGAGAGATATGAAAGGAAAGCTGCTCAGTTCTTGGTTCTCCTTCACGTTCCTGAAGAATAAAAGTCTCCATTAGAGCAACAGACTGCTTCTGGACAAGCTGCTCTCCCTCCTGACTGCTGCAGACATCCTCCTGATCCATTCTAGTTGGTAAATGTTCAGGATTCTGCTGTTCATGTTTAAGCCTTGAAGAATCTGGTTCCTCCTTTTCTTCCTTAATCAGTGGAAGTTCTGGGTTATCTTGCTTTTCAATTAATGATTCTGGTTCCCTTTGTTCATCTTTAGCACATGAAGACTCAGGCTCCACCTTTTCCTCTTTAATCAGTGGAGGTTCTGGTTCCCCTTGTTCTTCAATCAGAAGAGGATCTGGTTCCATCTGTTCCTCTTCACACCACAGAGGTTCTGCTTCCTCCTGGTCATGACTGGACCTTCTCCTCTGGTTGCAGAGATGTTGGATGGAAGAAGCTTCCTCCTCCATGGAGACATGTGGTTTCTGGAGGTCTGTGGGGACAAAGAAAGAGATCATTAATATAAATTAACTGATGACTGTCTCAAGGTTGGTTTCTGCTTGACGCACACATGTTCCACGTGAAAATGCTGCATTTATGCTGTGCGGTTCTTCCACTCAAGTAGCACTTCTCTCCTAGACTCTAGAGGGCAGCATTTCACTCCTATGCCTATTCTAGTTAGAACATTTCCCAGGTGTGCAGTGCGGAAACATTTTACCAGGAGGAGAGGCATAGAATCCAAAATGATGCAGTATAGCGGGACGGACCTCGCGGATACGTCACGTATAAACCAGGCTACACATCAGCCTGGATGTTCCGGGAAACCCTGGACTGTAGCTGTCACACAGTTAAAATTAGTTTGTTGTGTTTCATTTCAAAGAAGGTGAAGTTTTCAGGGTAAAGTGTCCTCCGTGCTAATTAGCAGCCCGGGTAAAGATTTTCAAAAGCTTCGACCCAAAAACACACAAAAAATGAACAATTAAACTTTAATACGACGAGATCTATTCAGCGACGAACAAATGCCACACTTAGAAAAAAACATTTTTAACTAATTTTTAATCTCAGAAGCCACAGTTATTGGCGCCACAGACGGTTCTTATTAAACTAACATGACTGAAGCATTTTAAAGACTCATTCTGGTTTTCTGGGGGATAAAAATGACGAGACACAGATTGATCTCTCTATGCCACTTTTAAAAAAAGAAAGAACATTTCCTTTAAATAAGGCAGATGTGTTGATGTTTAAAAGTGAGAAAATGAATTAAAGTGAAGATCTACTGGCATAAACCTTCTCATATCTACAGTCAGGGCGATAATGAAACAATTTAAAACAACTGGAAGTGTGAGGACAAGGCTGGTTGAATTTATCTCACTCACCCAGGGAGGAGTGCAAACTTTTTCTTTTCTTTTTTTTATCTTTTTCACGCTCTAATGTGGGAAAGAACCTGTAAATATTACGTCTGCTGTACATGAGTGCCATTTTATTTGCTAATTTTGTTCCTTTTTTCTGTAAATCCTGAGCTGGTCTGCCTCAAAGGTAATTTCCCCATAGTAAGACACCCAAAGGATTAAAGGGACTAGAGGGGCTCCTGGTCTCAGGACGATTCTGGTGCGTCAGCGCGGGATCAGATTTGAACTTTTCTTGTCATGAGACGGTGAGATGATTATTTTTCCGCACTCTTTAAATGCAATGCTTAAAACCGCTTGCAAGCTTTAAATTTTAAACCCTATCTAAAATACTGCAAGAAATTTTAAAATAAGAGTAAAATCTGCAAAACTGTAACATAAAAATAGTAATACATAAAAGCCTATAGAAATAATTCATTATATTCAATCCTTAAAGCAAATAAAATAGGATTCACAAATACAGAACAGTGACTAAAGTCTAAGTTAAATTACATTAAATTAAATTACATTTTTCAGCCGAAATACGAGCACTCCTGCTGGGAGGTGGGGTTGATTATTTTCACCTGGAAACAGAAGGCCTCTGGTCAGGGGGGACTAGAGGCTGTCTAGTATTCAGTGCTGGATGAAAACAGCAGGAGTGCTTAAGCATCTGACTTGTATCTGGACGTTAGGGCTGGACGATAATTCAATAACAATATATCGACTGATAGATTTATATCAATGATAGACAAAAAAGGGTTAATAAAAAGTTCTATATAATAACAGTTTTCCTTCCTTTTCTATTTTAGCCTATAATGTATATAATAGCCATTACTTCCCCCCAACCAATCACGAACGCAGACCCAGGCTCCGCCCCCTTCAAAGGGTTCAGAGAGCACGCATTCTATATTCTGTTTTAAAAACTTGCAGTTTTGGTAAGAAGTTGGTTGAAAAATGGCTTGAGATTGAATTCAGTGTTTGCGTGTTCTGTTTCTAAAAATAGATCGCAAAGCAACCACATAATATGGCCAGGGTTACACTTAAAATATGTGTTTTTAATTTGTTGATAATTATCAATATCGATCAATATGATTTCTATTTTATCGATAAGATTTTTTTATACATCGTCCTACCCTACTAGACGTAGGTAGATTTGAAAAGGAGAATTCTCTCTCATTATTTCTGAATGGCCAATAAGTGTGAAGCCTTTCATTTGGTTGGTCGACCTCACAGAGGACCTTTAAAAAAAAAAAAGAAAGAAAAAAAAAAAAAGACGGGGGTCTGAATGCAGAGAAGTCTGAATAATGGGACAAAGGTAAAGGTTCCAGGGCCAATCCTTTCCCCAGGGTGAGATGTTTGATTTAATGCTGAAAGCAATGCTAAGGCCTGAAAGCATGGCACGCATAAATAATTGGATTAAACATGCACATTTTTCACAAGGGGGTTCATTTAATATTGCAGTACTAAAAAAGTTGAAAAAATAAAAAGTGGAAATGGAACTAAAAGAGGCGCAGCGTTGCGCAGAGGACGCGTTTATAGGGATGGACCGGTTACAATTCCACCACGAATAGCTAGAAAAAGTACGCTGAATATCGACGTAGAATATTAAAAATGGATAAGGGTCCAAGTGTCTGCGAGATAAAGAGATGAATCCTTAAGGAGCTGAAGCGTAAAACTGCGTGTACGTCGAATAATGACCGTCGGGGGTCGGTAAATCTCACCCAAATGATGCTCTTAAGATATTAAATAACTATATATTTCGGCGTTGGCTCCAAGTCGAAACGTTTCAAAAATGAAAAAATAGTGTGGAAAAAACACAGACTGGATATTATTATTATTTAATAATAATAATTAATACTCTCCACTGTCGCTTCATGCATGCAGTATGAAGCAAGCATGCATCTTTATGAGCGAAGAATCAATATTTGTTACATGGCTGTTCACCTGTTATATATATATATATATATATATATATATATATATATATATATATATATATATATATATATATATATATATATATGTGTGTTTATTCTGTCTTGAAAAAAGATTTTATAAGTTACTATACTATAAAAGTTACTATAAAATATATTGGTATGTAGGAATAATGGCAAATTTTATCTTGCCTGTAAATTGACATTAGTTTGATTCAAGTCTCTGACTTGGTATTTCTCTGAAAATCTACAGTAGAATTATGAAATATTTACTCTGGTTACAGTCTGTGTGAGAAAGTAGTAATTAATATATACACACACACACACACACACACACACACACACACACATACATATACATATATAGATAGATGTAGATAGAAATAGAGAGAGAGAGAGACAGAGAGGAGAGAGAGAGAGAGACGAGAGAAGAGAGCGAGAGAGGAGACACACAAAGAGAGACACACAGAGGAGACACACACATATGAGAGACAGAGACAGAGCGAGGCAGAGAGAGAGAGAGACGAGAGAGAGGAGAGAGAGAGAGCGAGCACTACACGAGAGTAACACAGAAGAGACAACACGCAGAGAGAAGAAGAAGAGCGAGATAGAGATAGAGAGAGGGAAAGCTAATCTTCACCACAGAGCTAACGGCTGGATTGACCGCAGAAACCAGAAAGCAGCAGCAGAGGAGAACTGGGAGGATGTTAGTTTCAGGTGTGAACGGAGCCTCAGAGACTGAAGTGTGGTTGGAAAGCTGAGAGCTCAGATTAGAAACTGATCAAACTGATTTATTAGACACTTTTTGTAGCTTCATACCGGTGCTGGTGGTGTTTATCTGGGGTCTCCAGCAGCTTTCCAGCAGTCTGGCGTCTTCCTCGTAGCGGACGATGGTTTTCTCAACCTCTGAGAAGATTTCTTCAGCAGCAGCAGTTAGTCGCTCTCTGATAAACTCTCTCAGATGCTGAACTGAAGACATTGTTGCTGAAACTACGCAGAGATTCAGCTGACACTCCACAAATGGACCCTTAACCGTCTTCCAGCTGCTGCTGGAGCCTTTTAGATTCACTTCCGGTGGACGTCACTGAGACAAAGCAGCTGATTGGTCCATCTGACTCCCACACGTTCATTGACTTGTAGACGCGTCGTTGGCCGGGTTCTGCCTACGCTACGAATGCGTCAAAGCGTCCGCCATGTTGAATGTGGCAAATCTGCAGTTAGAATCAAACACTTAAACAGTATCAGATGGACTTTAATCTCAAAATATACTTCATATTCATAATATTTTTAGTTTTGCAATATTACGAGTTTATTTTCGTATCCCTTTGACTTTATTCTCCTGATTTTATTCTCGTAAAACATAAAATATAATTAAAAGAATATAACCTGGCCCAGGCCTGAAATAGTTCTGCAAACTGTGACTATTCTGGAAATGTCCCCCTTAATTCTCATAATATGACGTTTTTCTCGTAATATTACCACTTTATTCTCCTATGACTTTTTTCCCCCTCATATTAGTAATTTCATCTCTTCAATGCTCTCCCCAAAAGTCTGTTGCTAATCTGAGTCTATTCCAGATCTTAAAAGGTTCACATGGTTTTATGAAATAATGAAGACCACAATGTTTAGCTTTAACCAATTGATTTTTATATTCACCATACACATATTTATTTATCTCTCTCTCTTTCTATGTCCTCTCATATATATATAGTATATATTGTATATAAAAGCACCTTATTAGATGGTAATAAGGTGCTTTTGTGCAATGACTTGAGGGGGGGGGTCGTGGCCTAGTGGTTAGAGCAGCATGCTTGCACTCACAGAAGGATGCAAGTACCCGGTTCAATCCCCAGTCACGGCACTCTGGGTCCCTGAGCAAGACCCTTAACCCTCAATTGCTCCCCAGGAACCTTACATGGCAACCCACTGCTCCCCAAGGGGATGGGGAAGATGCAGAAGTGAATTTCTCCATTGTGAGATCAATAAAGTTCAATTATTATTATTATTATTATTATTATTATTATTATATCATCAGCAGTTCAAGAAGGACCCTGTTTGACGTCACAGGTGTCATGTGCGGGTCTGGATGGGGTAGAGCGTTTTGTTTGCATAACATCCAGGAGAATTTGAGATAGCCAGCTCCAAGGCTAGCCATCAGGCATCAGATTTAATAACAAGGAGACTGTTTTGTGTCAGGCTGGCCGCAAAATTTGTGTCAGCATTCAAGTCTCTGCTGGTCCGTCTTCATGGCAAGTCCCAAACAGTTGAAATTGTTGGACTTTCTACCGTAAACCGAGCTAGAACCTTCCTCAGGGTCTTTCCATTCCACCATTCAGTTCAACCGCAGCTTGCATGCAATACTGTGCAAGTATGGCATCCAGCTTGCAGCGTTGTTCACTAATCACTAAGTCTGGGTGATCACGGTTCAAACATTCACAAACTCCCAGCAGCCTTACCTTATGGCCTAAATTAGCACCCAGATCTTCTGTTTTTCTCAATATATAACGTAACAATCAGCTCCAATAAGCAGAAATCCTGTTATCAAAAATCAAATTATATAATTATCTTCCAAATCCTCGATGGACAAAATAGACAAACACGCCATCTTCCAAACTCCTTAGGAATCCACGATGTACCCAGCAGCATGTCTCAGCCGGACAGTTTGTCTCTACTGCGCCTGGTCTTCTCGTTGAGACAATTGGATCAATTGTGTTGAGTGACCTGTTGATCAGATCCATAGTTTTCGATTTGGATGATTTGCAGATAAAGCACTTAGAGAGTTACACAGCGGCATGCAGACAGAGCACAAGCAGGAGAGGTCTGGGGAGGAGAGGTGCAGAAAAGCGTCTACCTTCACAGAGAGCAGGAATAGATGGCCAGAATCATCCAGACAGCGGCAAAGGCAGGCAGGCTTGGTCCAGATACAGAGATGAGAGTCGGATTAGGGGAAAGCAACAGGCGAGAATGCACAAGACAAATTGGTCACATACAGGGAGGCAAACAAGGACCGCTGAGCTGGTCTATTCACATGAAGGCGTTTGAGAATCTGCCAGCAACGCACTGACTGAGGCAGGCATTTATAGGCAGCAGCCACATAAGTGATTAACACAGCTGCAGGTGTAGTTGATCAGGCTAATCACAGAGCAGGCAGGGCATGACGTCACAGTCACTGCAGAAACTCACAGGTAAAAGTTCAGATCATTACACACAATAGAAAAATAACTTAAGATGTGACAAATAAGAAAATATAAGATGCACAAAGCGAGTTATATTGTTAGTTTTTATACACTAAGAGCATTTAAAGTGTTTATAGCCTTTTTACTGCCAGAATCCAAAATAGTTTCTGATTTGACGTCCTTTACCAAGAGGCAAAAGAGTTGTTTCCTTTTCATTGTTTTAGTTTTGAATGAAAAAAAAAAAAAAAAAACAGATTAATGAGGACAAAAAGCAAACAAATCTCTTATGCTGAACTCTGCTAGACCAAACAAACCTTTTTCAAAAATACAAAAGAAAATCAGGCTTGATCGTATTAGAGATCAGAGTAATTACATCTTTCCATAAGTTCTGTAATCAGTGACATTTCCAAAAAAAAAACATGATTTATTGTCACTGTGTGTTATCATGGTGAAATTTTTTTTGGACACTCCAGCTAGGAGTGCACACAACCTGCAACGGGCAATAAACAAGGGTTACGTTTTTTTTTCACATTATAGCGTGCACAGATTTAAAGAAAAGATCAAAAGATTAAAAGGTGTGTTAGAGTCCGAGGGCCTTATTAGGCCCATCGGGAATGAAAAATGTCACAGATAACATCTAACAACTACTGAGGTAATAAGGTGCTTTTGTGCCATGATTTGAGGCTAAATTTACAAAAATGTGCATTTAGACATTCCTGAGGGAAGAGTGTGCAAAATAGGGAACAACAGCGAGGTGATTGTGATATTTGATTAATTATAACATATTTGACATTAGCTGGATTGCAACATGTGGTTGTGACATGTAATAAATATTTGATGGACAAACTCACAGCTGGGGTATTTCTGTTGAGCAACCGCAGAAATAACAATGGAGAGATTTAACCATGATTGACCACAATTTCTCAGCAGGGGGTGATAGCCGTCGTAACTCTTGGAAAGAAGCTATTTCTGAGTTTATTCATTCTTAATTTGATGCTTCTGAAGGGTTTACCTGATGGGAGAAGGGCAAAGAGCGTCCTCTGTGGAGAGATTTAATATTTACCTTTATCCTCTTCTCTTGGTGTTTCTTTAGAGCTACCTTTAGATTAGACTGGTTTGCACTTTTTCTTCTTCCTCTCTTTTTGTCATTGCTAATAATTATATGTAACTGTCCGTGTGTATGGCACTGTCACACCCAAATTTCCTTATTGAGGGAAAATAAAGGAAGTCTTATTCTTCCAAAAAAGTTAAAAAACAAAACAACTGAACTTCCCCGAAGTTTGAAGTCTACAATCTTCGAGAAAAAGTCCAGGTTTTTTAATTTTTTTTTTTTATTTTATTTTGGAATGACCATGACCTGGATGACCATGATCTTCTTCTTCTTGGATACCCAGAGAGGAGGAACAGCTGACTCTGCTCCCTCCACATTTATTATTAGAATGTAACACATGGAGGAAAGCAGGAAGACTCTGAAACAACTGAAAATAATATTTACTGTAGAAAAATGTTCTGAGTTCATATCCACTCCATTAATGACAGTTTAGAAAAGTTCTGCTCTGGTTCCGACTCTGTTGTTGCTGCCGATCTGCTGCTCCACTCCAGTCCAGCAGGGGGCGGTAGATGGACCAATCAGCTGCTTTGTCTCAGTGACGTCCCCCGGAAGTGAAACTAAAAGGCTCCAGCAGCAGCTCGGCTGGAAGACGGTTGTGTTGTGGAGTGTCAGCTGAATCTCTGCGTAGTTTCAGCAACAATGTCTTCAGTTCAGCATCTGAGAGAGTTTATCAGAGAGCGACTAACTGCTGCTGCTGAAGAAATCTTCTCAGAGGTTGAGAAAACCATCGTCCGCTACGAGGAGGAGCTCCATGGTCTCCGCAGGATGATGGCTATCAGCTGGAAACCAGAACTAAAGCTGAGCAGAACCGCCATGGAGCTGCAGAGACAAAGTTCTGGTAGGTCCGGATAACGGTGCTGATGTGTTCCATGGAGCAGTTGCTGATAGTTGCTGCAACTGCAGCTGCTGTTGCTCAACAGGGCTGGACAGCAACTGGGTTTACTCAGAGCTCTGGTGCTGCAGAGGTTGATGGTTCTGAAAGGCTGCAGCAGAACCAGAACATGTCTGGTACCATCTGTTCAGTCCAGACTGCGGACTTTAATGCTAACCATGCAGTAAACACAGAAGAAGAAGAAGAAGAAATGATGACGGATAAACATGTTTTCTAATTAAAACACATTACATCGGGTTTTGTGTCTCAAATTGCCACAATTTAGAATGTAAAGAAGACTTAAAGTACAATTAAATAAGAGGAAAATCTGAAGTGATTGAAGTAAAGTTGGGTTAAAAATCGTTTGAACATCTGATAATGTTTATAATATTCGGGATTTAATAAATAGTAAATTAGAAAGCTGCATTTTTTCCAAGTTGTCTTTTGATAAATAGATTTTTACATCATAGTTTCTAGTTGAGAGGAGTTTACTAAAGCCCCTTATAATATAATATAATGATAATGACATGAAAGCAAACAGAGCTCTGGTATCGGCAGATATCCAGCCCACCGGATCAGAAATGGAAACATCTGGATCGGTGCATCCCTCAGCTTCCTCGACCACAGCTGACGGCTCGTATGCACCTCAGCGCAGGAGATGTTAGCAAACTGCGTCAGCGTAGAAACATGGAAGTCTAACCTTGGTTTCCGGGTCCCTGCAGACGTGTTCTGCAGAACATGGCCCAGTTAAACGGGTCGGGTGACTCCAACACGGAGGACAGAAACATCTGGTGGTGTTCCTCCACAGCATCCAGTTGGTGTCTGATGGTTGGAGATGTTCTGACCCACTCCACCGTCCTCCTCACTGGGTCTGGTGCTGAAAGCGTGTTGGTGCTTAAAGTGCATCACTGAGCTGACATTTGAACTTTAAACAACAGAAAAGGATAACAAAAAACTATTTAAAATGCTCCTCTGGCTCCTCCTGATTCAGGGAAACACATTATATGTATAAATGTGTGTTTAGGAAAACAGATCAGAGACAACATAACGCTTGATTTAAGGGTTAATGTCCTTATGGAGATATGCACCTTTGATTGATCAAGTAATTCTTCTTTTATTATAATCTTTTATCTTTAGTGACCAACCATGCCTCCATGTCTGTGTGTATTTGCTGTTGATGTAGATAAAGTTTAATGGTGCGGGGAAATAGTTCTAATAAATTTATCCGGCGCATACAAAGCAAATATCTGGTCTCTGCAAATGTATTTGCAGGGAACAGCAAAACAATGTGCAATTGTTTTGCTGTTTTACCTGTTTTATTATTGGCTGCGTTAGCTTCTACTGCAGGGGTCACCAACATGGGGCCCGCAGGCACAGAGTAGCCCACAAGGATCACATGTGGGGCCCACAAGGCTGTTTGAAAAAAAAGAAAAAGCACAACCCACCAGTGAGCTGCATCTATCTTATTCTAGGGCTGGACGATAATTCAATAACAATATATATCGATCAATAGACGTATATCGATGATAGAATAAAGGGTCAATAAAAGTTCAATAGAATAACAGTTTTTTATGCATTCTAGCCACGTAGGTTAATATTACAGTCTTACATCCTCCCAACCAATCACAATGCAGAACCAGAAACCAAGCTCCGCCCCCTTCATAGAGTTCAGAGGGCAAACATTCTTTTACCTTTTTAAAAACTTAATTTTGGTTAAAAGTTTGTTGAATTATTGGTTGAGTTTGAATTCAGTGTTTGTGTCTGTATCTAAAAACAGGTTGCTAAGCAACATCATAAAAAGGTCAGGGCGGCACTTAAAATATGTTTTTAATTTGTTGATAATTATCAACGTCGATGAATATGATTTCTACTTTCTAGATATGATTATTTTTCTATATCATCCAGCCCGGTCTTTTCCCGTTACTCTTCCTGTTTATTCACATTTGCATTTATATAGATTTAAACTGACAGTATCTATGACAAAGCATTAAAAGTAACATTTATTTTACATAAATTGAAGGTGAACTCTGACTCTTGTAGGTCAAAGGTCAGTGCTGGCGGCCCTTCGTGTGACACAGCACCAATGAAGTAGGTCTCAGTTTGACAAAAGTTGGTGACCGCGGGTCTGAGGCCTTTACCAGTTACCAGGCAGATAAACTAGTTTGTGTGGTTGTGACTGTGTAGCAGCAGACTAAGTCATCAGCGTGTTTCTGCTCACTGCAGCAGAACGGAGGGTCGTGTGTTTCAGAACGGCTCACCTGGAACCGGATCAGAACCAGATTTATCTGCCAGGTATGTGAATAGACAAGGAATCTGACTCCGGATTATACAACGCTCGTACTGACCTACACTATAATACAATAACTAGGGCTGGGCAATAGGTTTAAAAATAAAATCTCAGAATTTATTAGACCAAGTCCTATTAATCGATTCATTTCGTATAAGCAAAGTTTTTATAAATAAAAAAATTATTTATAAAAACTTAAAATAATAAAAGAAGATGGCGGCTCTGCCACTGTAAACAATATATAACACAAAATGTTTGCTGTTAGTGGTTTGCGACGATAAGCTAGTTTTCAGGATTCATCTATGAAAAGGCTTCATTTCACTGGTGTAACTTCAAACCTAAAGATATAAGTAAATGAATAACTTTTTTTGTTGCGGTCACAACAGGTTGCAGTGGGAGCGGTGAGAGATGGGTTCTCGTGCGTTTGAGAAATACGGCGGGAATTCATCTTTAGGCACCAACAGTGGCTTTTCAGTTCGCCATAAAACTAAAGCAGAGCAACAGGGAGTGGATCAGTTCAGGTTCACGGTGGCTCAGTGCGCTGCAGGCAGTTTAACAAACCAGAAAAAGAAAACATTGGAGTTTCATTCTGCCGCCTCCCGAATTATAAAACACGTCGACAGGTTTGGAGAAATGAGCCACAAGGAAGACATTAGCCTCCGGATTCAGGCGACCGTCTGCGCAGCCACATGCTTTGATGAGAGCGTCTTCAGCAACAATCCTTCAGTACCGCGGTGGATTAGGAGCTTTTACCAGGAGCTGTGGCTCCCGAGTGTTTTTATTATTCAAAGAAAGGCAAAAGAAGAGGAGGACGAAGCCACTGGGAACGAGACGGAAACAAAGAGGATCCCACCAACAGCTCGCCTCATGCAGGTATGACTACAGGGAACATAAAGATGTCTAGTGTTAAAACTATTATATCCAGATGTCATTAGATTAGATTAGATTAGATTCAACTTTATTGTCATTACACAGGTACAGGTACAAGGCAACTAAATGCAGTTTAGGTCTCACCAGAAGTGCAATAGCAGCAAGTGCAGGATAAACAATGGTTCCATAAGTACAGAACATGGGTTATTACTGAATAAATATAGATATGGATACTATTATAGACAGAATTTTACTGACAGATTTGTCCTATGAATATAATATATAGATGAACTAAATTTACAGCTGGATATGTACTGAATATAATATACAGGTGGATATTACTATAAAATTAATAAATAAAGTTTGGACAGTAGCGATCTGAATTAAAGTGCAGCGGGAAGGTAATTGCATATTACAGTTAAAGTACGGTATTGTAAATGTAAATGTAATGCTGTCTATCTGATGGTATTATTGACTGCTGCCCATTTGATGGGCTGTTTTTTTTAATGTGAAGCTGCTTATTTGGGCTTGACTTTCTCTCTGAGTGAAACCTCTTTATTATCTCCCAGCCCCGTTTGCTGGTCATCATGGCCGTCAGTGTTGATGGCAAACCAAACACACTGATGCCAGAGAGGGACAGGAACATGGCGTCGCAGTAAATGGGGAACATGTGGGAGAAAAGAGCGATGAAAGCCTGGATCCGGCCTCAGAGGCCTACAGGCCATTCTGACGTGCTCACCATGCCGAGTTATTTTAGCATGCTAATATGGAGAAGCACAAAGAACCTGCACACTTTTTTTTATTAAGCCTTTAACCAGCAAAGTCACTAATGAGATTAATAATACATTTTTCAGGGGAGACGATTCTCTTCCATGAAGTTAGCAAACACAGGTTTATTGGTCTCATTGCAACAAACATTAAATACCTGCTACCATATACGCTGAAATCAAGGACATATTTGCATTATTCCTGTTGATCTGGTCTCGGTCCAGTCTCCCAGATTAGCTCTTGTTTCTCCTCCACAGACAGAACACGCATCGTTCTACAGCCCCAGAGACAGTCCAGCACCAAATCTATTACGACCACGTCTGCAGTCCTCCTGAAAGCAAAAGAAACATCAACAGCGCCTGAAACCAAAGACATCTCAGTTCAGCAGAACATCTGAGTTCAGCGTATGCGTCTGACTCCCGCACCAGACGAGGAGTGCCGTTACATCCTGACAGCGAGGAGGAGGACGCTGCTGGGGACCTGATGCTGAGGAATCCTAGGAGCAGCAAAGTTCCTCTGTGATACATTTAGCATCAGAAAATATTCTCTGTGTGATCTGCTAATACTACCACTTGTGTATTTCTGCTGTTTTGTAACAAATGCTTTTATATGAGAGGTGGTGAACATCCATCATCTGATGTTGTCCCACTAATATCGACGAGCTTTAAAATAATCGTTTGGTGTTGAAGTGACCTTGAAGATGAGGCTGAGTCCCGCCTATCAGCTGATTATTAGTAGTATTACTATTATTGATTATTTACAATCTGAAATTAATCTTTTTTTCTTTTAGTGCCATGAAGAGCAGAACAGTGGAGCTGAAGGGCCTGAAATGGACCTCTTCTTCATGGAGCAACATGCTCTCAGTGTGTCTGAGTCCATGAACAAACCTCCAGGTCCACAAATGGCTGAGGATGGAAAAACCAAACCTGAAACACGGGTTTGACCTACGGCACATTTCAACCAGTGAATTCATCCATGCAAAGCAATACCGTATAGTATATAGTCCAATAAAACTCACCTCAGTAATATTGAACCCAAAGACTGAATAAATAAATGAAATTGTTAACATATTGTAATAAAAGTATTATGGATCAAAAATCGTCATCTTGTAACCATAGGGAAGTTTTAGTGAGGCACCAGAATTCACACGGACACAGAACAAGACATGATGTTCAGATGACTGGAGTCAGAGCGATGGGACGATGGTCACTGAGGCAGGAGATGGTTGGTTTCTGGGGGACAGGAACGATAACGGAGGACTCCAGACAGACAGGAACCATGGAGAGCTGCAGGGAGAGGATGAAGATGTCCAGAAGGACTCCTGCTAGCTGGTCAGCACATGATTTAAATGTCTGGGCTGACTCCATGTCTGGACCTGCAGCCTGGTTGGTGGTGACCTTCTTCAGGGAGGAGGTCACCTGGTGGAGCTGCAGGAAGAGAGGCTGATGGTTCTCCTCTGGCTGGGGGAGATGTTCAGGCTCCCTGCAGCTTGGAGAGTCAAAGCTAAGACGCTGTCTGTGATGGTTCGAAGTGGTCCTCAATGCAGCAAGTTAATTCATAAAGCACTTTTTAGTTATAAGACGATTGAAAGTGCTTATCCTCTGCTGTCCGCTGCAGTCCGGGCAAAACAACCTCGAGTTTTGGCGATTTGTAGTAAACTCCCGTACTTGATTTAACCATGAAATTATGATAACACAAACAAAAACACAAAGTCAAACATAATGAGCTGAGAGCCTGGGGCCTCTATGGGGCCCCACGATGTGGAAGCATCAATGTAGTGCTGATATGTACATCTGACAAGAAAAGAAGCTGTTTGCTGTCGTAGTTACCACAGACATATATATATACGTAGACGCGTCATAGGCGCAGGTTCGCACGTCAACGTCACCGCCATATTGTATGTGGCAGAAAAAAGTTGAGTTCTGTTATTGTGAACGTGGATCAGAGAAGATGCCTCATTCCTGTGCTGCAATAAATACACACACAGACACACACACACACACACACACACACACACACACACACACACACACACACACACACACACACACACACACACACATCTAATCTAAACATTGTGGTCTTCATTATTTCATTAAACCGTGTCACATGTGAACCTTTAGGAACAGACTTTTTGGGGGAGTATTAAAGAGGTAAAATTAATAATATGAGAAAAAAAAGTCCTAAAGTAAAAATAAACTAACAAACACAAAAGTGATAATGTTATGATAAAAACATCATATTATGAGAATTAAGGGGGAACATTTCCAGAATAATCACAGTTTGCAGAATTATTTCACTCCTGGAGTAATAGGGCCAGGTTAGATTAATTTAAATATTTTTATTCTTTAGGAGAATAAATTCAGGAGAATGAAGCTAAAGGGATACGAAAATAAACTTGTAATATTACAAAAAATAAATACTACGAATACAAAGTATATTCAGAGATTAAAGTCCCTCTGATACTGTTTAAGTGACTGAGTAACTGCAGATTTGCCACATTTAAGATGGCGGACATCTTCCTCCTATACTGCTGCGATGGCATCGCAGCATAGGCAGAACCCGCCCAACGACGCGTCTACTCTTATATTATGTCTATGGTAGTTACTATGATGTCTTAAGCATTGCTTTTTTCATACATCAGCAGATCCTAGCAGGTGAACAATAAAACATTACAGTAATCTTAAAAAGAAAAGTAACACATTGCATGCAGAGCGATTTTGGTAGAGAAGCAGCAGGCCAGAAACCGGACGGTGACCTGCGGTGGACCTTCACGTATCATTTAAGAGCGGGTGTGCAGTGGGCAAGTCAGTGAAGGAGTCAGTCACAAATGTTTTTTTGATTATACAAGGCAATTTACGGAGAAGCACTTTTTTTATTCGACATCTTTTCCCACCTTAACACACACAGAAAAGAACACGTTGCTCTCTTCTCCCTGATATCGGACAAGAGTTAATCTATGCAAAACAGATGTTGCAAGGTACCTAGAAAGTATTTGCAGTTTGGAGCAAGATTTAAAAAAGTGACTTTCCTGCGTTATCTGTTGGAGCTCATATGCAGGTTTGATGCTTCTATTATTCACTTTTGTTCTTGTGCTTGAAACTTTGACTTGTGTCCATTTTGACACATCTGACATATCATTCCAGACTAGACCAGAGAACGGACGGAGCTTGTGTGGCGGGTGAGGCTGAAGTTTCCCCACAGATGAAGATTTTCCACTTCCAGACGCTCCTGTTATCTCAGACATGCAGAGAACCATCGCTGCTGTCAGGGTTCTCTGTGTGTTGGTGCTCTAACTCTGCCTTACCCAGTCGTGGTACGACGTGGCCTCTGACCTGATCCTGGAAATCTGTACTCGTGAGTCTCTGTTCTCTGACATCTGACTAATTTTGGATCTCCTGTTTTTTTCTTAGTTTGGCTTTTTGGATACTCGCCCACCTTGACTTCTCGTTTGACGAACCAGCCTCTCGTGAATCCACTACGCTCAGATGTTGCTCTGGCATTCCTCCTCTTACTCCCTTGGCGTTACCAAGTCGGGCTCGAGGTTTCCCCTCCCTGGATTCTGCTGGTTCCCTTCGTTCGCTGGTTAATCCATCTGTCACCTCTGTCTGCTGTGGCTCGCTCCGGATCCCTCGCCGAGTTACCATCAGCCCGCCCTCCTTCTGCTAGCCACCTGTTAACCATCGTGAGCATTCGACCCCAGAGTTCCCTCGGCACTACTTCCCCGGTTAGATCAGCCCAACTAAATGGTAAGCAGCTTGGCTTCTGGAGATTTCCCTCTGGTTCGACCTCTCATAATCCATCTCCTCTTTCTTCCCGCAGTTTCTCCAGCATTGATGTTCAGACCTCGATAGATCCAGTCAACTGTGTCGTTCTTCAGCCTGAACATAAACATCTTAAACTGCGCTCTGTCCTCCGTATTGCGTCTGCATGTGGGCAAAACATATAAAAACCATGACAGCTGCACAATAGTCAAGATTCATCAAGACAATGTCACAATGACATCCAAAAAATAAATGTTTTTGTCAACTTTGATGCGTTTTGTGAAGATGTCAGATGTTAGTTAGATGTCAAGTGTTGCTCACCAAGCAAAAACTTCTCAACCAATATCAGCCCAGACAAAAAAGTGATGTGCACCACATGATTTACTTTCACTGGTTCACCAGTTAGTGCAGGGGTGTCAAGCTCCAGTCCTCGAGGGCCCGTGTCCTGAAACTTTTAGGGGTTTCCCTGGCCCCACACACCTGAATCAAATGGCACAATTAGCTCCTCGGTATGCAGTCAGGATCTTCAGAGTCCTGCTAATTACCTGATTTCTTGTCTCAGGCGTGTCGGACCAGGGACACATCTAAAGGTTGCATGACACCGGCCCTTGAGGACTGTACTTTTGACACCCGTGAGTTAGTGCAAACATAGGCGGCACAAAACACAGCCATATGCTGGTCTAGAGTAGGGAGACCCACCCAATATGGCGGTGATGTATATGTCTTTTGTTCTGAATCCATTTCTAAGTTTCCTCTAACTTCCAAAACAAAGTTAATAATGTTGGGATTTAGGAAGACCCTAAATTAAACTTTGCTATTAGAGACAGCAATAGATTAAGGAAAATATGTTATTCCGTGTTTTGCTGGACCTTGAGTTATCATTATTTTTTTTTTGATAAATGTTCTAGATTTTGACACATATAGTTCTAAATCTAATTAAATCTCTTTGCCTAAGTTTGCTGTCCGTCTCTTTGTTCGGGGTCCCTGGGAGGGGTGGGGGAGGGGGGGGGACATGTTTGTGAAACTACAAATAGTTCAAAATAAAGCAGCTGGGTTTGATGTGCTTTTAGAAGTAACGTGATGCATACTAGGTTGTCTTGGCTAAAGGTTGAATCTAGGTTTATTTTTAAAATAAAACTCATTAGAAATGTTATAATTGCACAGTAGCCATTAGCAATACATTTGAAATAGTTTGTTAGTACTCAATGTTCTGCCAGAAATGTTTTTGACAGCTTAGCGGTAAATATCATGGCAGAGATGGGGTGGATTTCATCACTCCAGTGTTTAATGACGCAGTGGAGGGTTGCATGGTGCCGCCCTGCGCTGCTCAGACCAACAGAACCACGTCACTGGGCTGGCTGTCAAGCTAACAACAGCTAGCATTAGCTTACATTGTCCGGGAGGTTTACAACTTGTCAGTGAAAGATACAGAAGCTTTACTGACCTTTTTATGCTGCTCTCAAACATCTGTGATGTACTGTTAGCTTAGCATGTAGCACCATTCAGCGTTTTTGTTTTTGTTGTCTATCTGCCAGGGAAAGTTTCTCCAAACGATGCGTTCTTGTTGCTTATAAAGAGGGTCACATGTTTTCTTCTGCCTGTTCGCCATATGTTAACAGACTTTAAGACTTCCTGATGTGAATGGCTCAGCGGGGGAAACCCAGTGGAAAAGGAGCCCGGATGTCTGCCAGTCAGCGTCTCGCTAAAACCGGCACACAGATTCACCTAGATACATCCACCTAAACAAGTGTGCATGCCTGTAGCTATCAAAATAACACGTTTTCATTGTGCTGACCCGAGTTCCTCCAACAGACACGTTTCTCATGTATATTCACAAATAATTAGCTAAATGTGTTCAAAAACAGAATGTACACAGCTTGACAGAGATGGCCTGATCAACTCTGGTACTGATGTGAGTGATTATCAGGGGTGTTGCCAGAAATGTTGGTCCCTATAACAAAAAAAAAAAAATCAAAATCATCCCAAAAGCTGATAAAGATCAGTCAGTCAGGGGCCATTGGAGTTGGCCTCTGACTAACTTTCCCTCCTATACTGCGCCGCTAACAATTATTAAGCCAGACACACAATTGAAGGTGGATTTACACTACCAAATGTCACAAGTTCCTTTAGGATGTAAACCTTTACATGGGACACCTTACCTAAAAATAGAAACATAAAGATGCATTGGAATAATGAATTTCAAGAATCTTTTATTGTCACCATGTTTTACCATGATGAAATTACCTTTGAGGCACACAATGGCTTAGGATGTACATGGATACATGACATACACAGACAAAACATATTTAGTATTTACAGGATTTTTTGTTCCCCCGACACATTAGAACATGCAATTTCATATCAGAGTCTGAGAGCCGAGTGATATGAGCCGTGTTACATGGATTAGTGCCTCCATCATGGAGGAGAGAGGCTGTTTACAAGAAAAGGGTCATACAAGTGGTCATATTGATTGTGTATATTGTAACAGTGTTTTTGTGAATTTTTTTTGTAAAACAACAAAAATCATAATTGTATTTGATTTGTTAAAATGTATGACCTTTTTTTTTTTTTTTTTTTTTACAGTTTTTTCCTTGTGGTTTGATTTTTATTGTTTATGTTTCATTTGTAGAACCCAAGAAGAGTAGATTCTGATGGGGATTCAGATAAAAAAATAACTGGGACAGCTGAGTTTTAGTTAAAAACTGTTTTTCTTAATGTAGGATGAGTTCCCCACTGAATAAATGTTCTCAAATATTTGTTAATTCTTTCAGTGGAAAGTTTTGCTTTTGGAATAAAATCTGGATTTCTTAAAAGCTTGGCAGCCCTGGTAAACATCTTTACCAAGTCTACCAATTAGTGTAGAGGACACCTTACCCTGCAAACTTCACCTCCTCTTAAATGAAACACAACAAACTAATTTAGAACCGTGTGACGCCTTCAGTCCAGCCTGATGCATGAGACAGTTATCAGTTAATTAAATTATATTAATGATCTCTTTCTTTGTCCCCACAGACCTCCAGAAGCCACATGTCTCCAAGGAGGAGGAAGCTTCTTCCATCCAACAGCTCTGCAACCAGAGGAGAAGGTCCAGTCATGACCAGGAGGAAGCAGAACCTCAGTGGTCTGAAGAGGAACAGATGGAACCAGATCCTCCTCTGACTGAAGAACAAGAGGAACCAGAACCTCCTCTGATTAAAGAGGAAGAAGATGATGCAAAACCTCCTCTGGTTGAAGAACAGGAGGAACCAGAACCTTCCCTGATTAAAGAAGAAGAACTAGAATATCCACTAATGGAAGAAGTAAAGGAGGAACCGGATTCTTCATGGCTTGAACATCAACAGTCGATGTCAGAGCATTTACCATCTGGACAGAACCAGATGGACCTCTGCAGCCATCTGGCGGGAGAGCAGCTTCTCCAGAATCAGTCCATTGTTCCGATAGAGACTTCTATTCATCAGGAAATTGAAGAAGAACCAAGAACTGAGCAGCCTTCCTTTCATATCTCTCCTGTAGTCGAAACCAAAGACCAGGAAGGAAGCAGCTCCACTGGGTCAGAGAGACAGTCTCCTACTGACACAAAGAAAATGTCATTCAAATGTGACATTTGTGGGAGATCCTATAAGACAAAGTATAACTTGAAAGTCCATCTTCAAACACACACTGGAGAAAGACCTTTTTCTTGTGAAACATGTGGAAAAGGTTTTTCTAGACGTGATAAATTAAACGTACACCTGAGAACTCACACAGGTGAGAGGCCATTTTCTTGTGAGACATGTGGAAAAACATTCTTTCAAATTTATCACTTAAACAATCACAAGAAAAGTCATACAGATGAAAGGCCCTTTCCTTGCCAAATATGTGGCAAAGGTTTCTCTACAATTCATCGATTAAATATCCACAAACAAATTCATACAGGTGAAAGGCCCTTCTCTTGTCAAACATGTGGGAAAGGTTTTTCTACAATCAGTATTTTAAATGTGCACAAGAAAATTCACACCGGTGAAAAGCCTTTTTCTTGTCAAATATGTGGGAAAGGTTTCATTGGACGTTATCATTTAAATGTGCACCAGAAAACCCACACAGGTGAGAGGCCTTTTTCTTGTGAGACATGTGGAAAAAGTTTCTCTCGAATTGATAATTTAAAAATTCACAAAAAAATCCATACAGGTGAAAGGCCTTTTTCATGTCAAATATGTGGAAAAGGTTTTTCTACAATAAGTAATTTAAATGTGCACAAGAAGATTCACACCGGTGAGAGGCCTTTTTCTTGTCAATTATGTGGGAAAGGTTTCATTGGACGTTATCAATTAAATGTTCACCAGAGAACCCACACAGGTGAGAGGCCTTTTTCTTGTGAGACATGTGGAAAAAGCTTTGGTGAAGTTAAAACACTGAAAATCCACATGAAACAAAAACACAAACATGAGAAGTAGTCATTTGACTACATCATTTATAATGAGAAATATATCACCTTTTTTCTGTAGTTTTCTCTTTTTGATCCACTTTATATAGACCTCAACTGAATGGCTTCAGTGTGAAAAAGATGTCTCATTTAAGCAAGTTAATACAGTATCTGTGTGATGACACTTTTAAGAGAATATGTTAAAATGTGTGAAAGCAAAGAGCTGAGCATAGGTAACTAACGGTGGGAGGCTAGATGGAAAGTTCTGTAATAACGGAGGAATTGTCAACAGGTGACTACTTGTCTAAGTTGTTATTTTCATGCTGAAAGAAGGTAACAAGTAAAGTATGAGGACATCTTGACTCTAAAGTCTGCCTGGAAGACTGGGACAATCAAAATCAGAATCAGACATACTTTAATAATCCCAGAGGGAAATTGCTTCTGTAACCCGCTCCAGATATTCAGATATACAAACAGAACGTGGGATGATGGGGGGGATTCAGGACTTATCTAATCAGAAACTGTTAAGCAACAAAACATGGCACAATGCAGAAGCTGACCAATCAAATAGAGGAACTGTCTGGTTCCCTTGCAGAAGACTTTGAGCTCAGACCAGAGAGCGCTTCACATGGTGCGGAGGACCTTAGCCAAGGGACAAAGCTGCATAACTGCATGAGAAAGGGGTCCAACCCATGAAGAAGTCAATCCAAACTTGGTCAGTGGACTCTGCATACCTGATTGCTTCAAGTGCTATGCTCTCAGCTCTCCTGGACAATCCTTTTCACTGACTGAAGGTATCATTACCTTGACTTTGGCTAGTTTATGATCAAGAACTAACATCAATGCTCTCCCACTCAGAAGAAGAGACCACTGATAACAGTTTGCCTTCGTTCCAAAAAGTCAACATGCCATCTGCCCAAGGATCTTTTCTGACTGGGGTAAAGATCTCCGTCCTCCATCAAAGCCTTCATTAAAGTTTCAGCATTAGGCAGACTTAAGTGATCTTAACTATTTTATATAATGTGATCCTTCTGTGCTGCCAGATTTGTACTGTAACCAATTCCTGTAAAAGTATTACTGATTAAAGAAGCATGAAATTTTAGAGGACCTGTGGAATTCAATTGTTTTATGCAGTCACCATTGCTGTGTATCTATTAATAGTGGTAATAATGCCTAGGTGCTGGGTTCTTAAATTTTGAGCACTTCACTAAAACCCCTGACCAACCAATAAAACTAATCTAGCCTAGCTACCAAGTGCAAGTTGAACAATGCAGTTAAATATGAATTTATTTAAATTAATTATCCTATACATTGAACTCAGAAGCAGTGCATATAATGCAACATTGTCAAGTGGTTCCAACTTTTGGGATTTTAATCTGAAATCACCAAATATGTGCAACTTTTTTATTTGTGCAACTCCACAAATAAAAAAGTCTAAATGTTAACTCTTAGTATTTGTGTGAATTTGGGCTGGACAATAATTCAATATCAATATATATTGAGTTATAGATGTGTGGTGCAATAGGAACAAAAGGGCAAATAAAAAGTTCAATAGAAGAACAATTTTCTTCTTGCATTCTAGCCTGTCATGTAGGTTAATATTACAGTCATTGCATTCTCTCAACCAATCACAATGCAGACCCAGGAATGCTCCTTCACCAAGCTCTGCCCCTTTCAAAGAGTTTAGAGAACACATGTTTTTTTCTTTTTATAAAAAACTTGCAGTTTTGGAAAAATAGTTGTTGAATAAAGGGTTGTTTTAATTCAGCATCTGTTCTTAATGTAAAAATACGTCATTAAGCTGCAGCATAAAACGTCAGAGCTGCACTTATAATATATATAGAATTTTTTGATAATTATTGATATAAATATTTCTATCAATATAAATATGATTTCTATTGTATCGGTATGCTGTTTTTCTATATCATCCAGCCCTAAAACCTTAAAACACCTTCTCCCATTTTTAATGTGTTTGAATTTAATTGAATTTCTTTATTTGTCCCCTGTGGGGAAGATTTTATTTCAGTACAGCCCATCAAGAGAAAGACATACCTAGACATAGACGCCCCCCTCCAGCCTTAGTCTTAGATAGTATATTATCAGCAGTTCAAGAAGGGCACTGTCCGAGGTCACAGGTGTCATGTGCGAGTCTGGGTGGGGGTAGATGGTGTTGTTTGCAAAACATTGAGGAGAATTTGAGATAGCCAGCTCCAAGGCTAGCCATCAGGCACCAGATTTAATAACAAGGAGAGTGTTTTGTGTCAGACTGACCGTGGAATTTGTGTCAGCCTTCAAGTCTCTGCTGGTCCGTCTCCATGGCAAGTCCCAAACAGCCGAATTTGTCGGGCCTTCTACCTTAAATCGAGCTAAAAACTTCCTCAGGGTCTTTCCATTCCACCATTTAGTTCAACCGCAGCTTGCATGCAATACTGTGCAAGTATGGCATCCAGCTTGCAGCACTGTTCACTAATCATCTGAGTCTGGGTGATCACGGCCCGGTTCAAACCTTCACAAAATCCCGGCAGCCTTACCATGGCCAAAACTGCCACCGAGATCTTCCATATTTCTCGATATTTCTCATAACAACTAGCTCCAATAATCAGAAATCCTGTTATCAGAAATCCAATTATATAAGTGTCTCCCACGTCCTCGATGGACAAAATAGACAGACAAGACATCTTCCAAACTCCTTAGAAATCCATGATGTATCCGGCAGCATGTGTCCCAGCCGGACAGTTCATCTCTACTGCGCCTGGTCTTCTCGTTGAGACAATTTGATCAATTGTGTTGAGCGACCTGTTGATCAGATCCATAGTTTTCGATTTGGATGATTTGCAGAAAAAGGTCCTGAGAGAGTTACACAGCGGCATGCAGACAGAGAGCACAAGCAGGAGAGGTCCGGGGAGGAGAGGTGCTGAAAAGTGTATCTATAAAATTACATATAAAATTTCTCTTTGGCTTCTTTAGTTCTCTAATCAAGGCAAACTGACAGACAGGCAATGAGCAACAGGTTACAGATTGTTAATTGGCCTCTCTAAATTCTCCTTAGGTGTTAGTGTGTGTGTGTGAGAATGGTTGTTTGTCCTGTTTGTCTCTGTTACCCTACGATTGACTGGCGACCTGTCCAGGGTGAACCCCGCCTCTCGCCCACTGACAGCTGGAGATAGGCACCAGCAACCCCTCATCAGACCCGGCTGCAGAAACAAATTAAAGGGGGGGCTTCTATTTTTTCAGGGGGGCACACTTTTTCAAAAAACATTTTATATGCTTCAAGCTGAACAGTGGCTCTGGGACTACTCCTACAGTGCTCAGAAGTAAGTTCTCAATAAAATCCCAAAATCGAAAAAATCGAACAAACAAACAACAATAGTGTAGTCAGTGTTGCCAAATTAGGCAGGTTTCCACCCAATTACGCTTCTTTTGAATACATTGAGCTGGAACAAAAATAGCTTATGGGCATGTTGTAAAAATTTCGGAAGCTTTTCACAACATTTGTTAGGCTTTTAGAAAGAATTACCAACAAAATATATCAAAATAGTTGTCAACGTCTGGCAGAAAACTAAAAGAATTTTAATAAAATGCAATCTCCTTAAACTAATTTTACCAATCAATTTATTTTTGAGTCGAATCTGACACTATTATCAATGAATAATAGTTCTAATGAATAATATTAATAGTTATAATAAAACAAGAAATAATAATGGTTAATCAAGTGTCACTATGAAATTGTATTGGTCAATGTAAACGCCAAAGAGGGGTTGCGTTCTACTGATCAGCTTAAAAATATTTCATGGCTGTGAAAGAGAAATGTTTGATCGAGCTATACTCTGTAAGAAAAAATAAGTTTATATTAAGGTAGATTTGCTCTTCATGTTGGGAAGCTATTGATAAAAGTGTTTTTTCTCCCTTTAATACATTATGATTGTTAAAGTGATCTTGTGTGTTATTTGGTTGCCTGGTACATTTTGCGCGGAGCCCGTATGCACAAAGTTTTTTTCTTTGCTGCAGCGCAGTTGTGTGCTAACGGCATGTTCTTAAGTTTTTAATAGTTTTGTGCTTTTAACATGATAGAGTTTGAGATATGGGGTTCTTTTTTTTTATATTGGGCAGGTTTTATGCTGTTTGGGCTGGAAACTAACAGTGAGATAACCTGTAGCGCTATGTCTTGACTCAAGAGTCAAGCGTAAGTGTTAGAATTAGTTTTACTATTCTCTATGTTTTTAATTTCCGATATTCATCGTAGTTATCATGTATTTATGTTTTTAGGTTTGAGTTTATTCAGATAATAAAGTGTCTTTCTGATGACTAATCATTCTCTCCTATGTGACAGAGTAAGGTTTCTGAAGAGAAAG
The DNA here is from genome assembly GCF_011125445.2 of Fundulus heteroclitus. NCBI lineage: Eukaryota > Metazoa > Chordata > Actinopteri > Cyprinodontiformes > Fundulidae > Fundulus > Fundulus heteroclitus. The sequence goes on along the minus strand of NW_023397066.1, from coordinate 789,846 downwards.
ATTCTCATGATATAAAGTTGTTTTTCAGCATCTCACCATCTGTGGCAACTCCTTTCGCTGACAACTGAAGTGCTTTGTTTTATTTTGAAAGTCACAGAGTTGTTTTGCTTCTCCCTACTCCCTAGCTTACAATGTAACCAGGGTTCCCTGTGTGGAAATAAAAAGAAAGCGAGCAGGATAATTGTAATCGACGTTTGTTTGTGCGCTCTCCTTGCAAGATATTATTAACTGACTTCCCTGTTGCCTCTCTTCCTTGTGTTGTTAATTAATGTTTTAGGTGTTTGAACCTGAAAGTAAGCTTCACGCTGATAAACATGAGCACTGGTGTCAGGCTGAACACTGAAGTAAAAATTCATACTAGAAGAGGTTCTGTAACTACAGCAGCTAGGAGAACAAGGACCAGAACAAAGCAGAGTTCCCTTCTACCTGCAAGTAACCCAAGTTTCTTCAGTTCAGCAGTTTTCCTGCTTGGTTCTGCTCCTTGTGCTCCTAGCTGTTTAGCTAACCCTCCTAGCATGAATGTTTGCTCCAGTGTTGACTTCAATGCTGATATTTCAAACAGAAACTCATAGCGCTGGCTCTCCTTTGCTTCTTTGTCGCGTCTTGTAATTATTTGGTAATCAGACCGAATATCCATCCCGCACTACCGACACGTCTGACCCAGCGACCCGCCCCTCTCCAGCTGTGATTGGCTAGCATGTTGCCTTCAGTCGTTGATTTGATTGGTTAAATTGTATGATTGAAAAATCAAAGATAGAACTAATAAAACGATGGCCACTCTGAGGTAAAAAAAAAAAGAAAGACAGCTTCCAGTCCAGGGCGGGCAAAGCCCCCCCAATGCCCACCCACGCTGCCGGGTCTGCCCCTCATGACCCCAAAAGGGATAAGCGTGTCGGAAAATGGATGGATGGATAAATAATTGGTTTTAAAGAAATCCGGACATCAACTTACCTTTCCGACCAGAAGTACAGTGTGTAGCTCACTGTGTGTATTTAGCTTGGTGCTAAATCAGAAGATACAAAGTATCAAGATTGATTGATTGATTTTTCTTCTTCATTTCAGAACATTTTTGACTGTTTGAAGTTAGATATTAAAGGGACCCATCCATCCATCCATTTTCTGACCCGCTTAATCCCTCATGGGGTCGCGGGGGTTGCTGGTGCCTATCTCCAGCGTTCTATTAAAGGGACCATGACAACAAATTTTAATTTTCTGAGTGTTTGGGGGCATAATATGATCTGTTGTGCATTGATGAGGCCATGTGAAGAGCGGGCACCAGAGGATCTGCTTATGGGCGGTCAGCTTAGTTTTATTGCTCAAAAAGGGAGATCAGATCAGAAAACAGTTTATCTTTCTACATAACTTTCTACATTACATGAGAGAGTATGCCAATGAGCAATAAGATGTGATTGTAACATTTGATGGAATTTAACATATTTAAAATTAGATCCATTTTAAAATATGGTTGTAACAAATGAACATTTGATGGACAAGCTCTCAGCAGGGGGTCTATTGCCCTCTGCTGAGAAACCGTATGGGAGATTGGAACAGACTGGAATGTTCCAGGCTGCTAGTAGGGGTAAAACGAGGACATCTGGACTCTTGTTGAGTTTTGTTGATGTAAACTTGGCCCTGTATTATACTAACACTGAAGATTCTCCTAATGATATCAAGGGTTATTAATGTTTGGCTATTTCCTGTTTTTTTCACAATTGAACAGTTATATAAGCATTCTTTCCAGGAATGATAGGAAATATCTGTTGTGATACGTAACTAGAACACCCCACATACACATCCATGTAAAATAAGCCCTATAAAAGGTGACAGTGAAGTTGTGACTGTAAGTCTTGGAATAGAAATCCCCCTGCTGGCTGATAAGAGGAGCAGCTTTGTCTCGTCTCTACTTTTTTTCAGTTCTTCCCAAGTTATCCTTCTCCAACAAGTGCTGCAATAACAGTGGATTGATTTTTACCAAGTATTGGACCACAGCCTCCCAGTCATGGGGCGATAGCCCTCACAGCTCTACTGACCTGTAGAGCTATGAGTTTCTACTGAGTGTAAAAGGGCGTTAGAAACGGAAACTGTCCTGTTCTTGAACAAGTTGCTCCAGCTGATGGGGCCACACTGTTGATATGAGAGATGGCCGAGCAAGCTGAGATGTTATATTAACGTCTGATTTCCCCTGTGCTTTATATGGGTTCAGCTACGCAGTATCAGCACTTTTAAATTTCCCCCGTTAGCGTTCCAGGCTTTTTTTCAGCGTATGCCGCGTATCGGAGGCTCATCCTGCACCTAGGAGGATGGGCCTGGTATTAAATCAGGACGTTAAGTTATAAAAAGATTTGTAAAATCATGACTGCAGAAATCCTTCAAGCAGACAAAAAAGAAATGATAGTGATAAAAGGAGACAAGAATAATCCCCATGTTTACAACATTTATTAGTTTTCCAACAAAATGTCAAAATAGAAAAAAACAACATTCAATATAAAAAAAATAAATCAGTTTAGATTGTTGAATGGATAAAATCCTTTGAGTGTCAATATTATTGCAGCGATCAGCAGACAATCATTGTGTTCTCAACCCAGGAGGCTCATAGCCACAAACATTCTGGATAGTGAAAAACAAACATTAAGTTTATTCAAGTAGTAAAAATATCATTAGTAAAGATGTTATTCAATGTGTCCAGTACCACATTTGATTTAGAGGGCGCATACGGCTGCAGGAGGTCAGCTACACCAGAGCCTGTCCCCTCAGTGCCACATAGGTTCACAGAATAAATTAATTAAAATGAATACCAAAGTTAACTCTAAAATGAACAGGGTGCCAAAGAAGCAAGGACTGGGAAATAATAGTCACCCCTGTTCATTTGGTTTAGAAGACCAGCTGCAGTCTTGTGAGGCGGGCCTGACATGTGAGATGAGTAACACCAACATATAAACAATAGCAATAATCCAGTTTGGATGTAATAAACACCTGCTCAGAGTTTATATGTGATAAAAATTATTTCACTTTGGATAAGTGCCTCAGTTTAAAAAAAGGATCGCTGTCAAATTGAAAAATTGGTTTAATCACATTTATGGTGAGACTCTAACCTGATAATTTTACTTATAATTGTAACAAAAGCCTGTCCTGATCCAGAGAGGGGGAACACTGATCACCTCTTGACCCAAACATAATGACCTCTTACTGAACTTAAGGAGATTTGAGGTGAAATAATGGTTTTATTGAGGCAAAACATTTACCCTTCAGCTGAAGATACATCTGAGTGTCATCAGCATATGAATCAAAAGAAATTTGTTTTCTGAAAATTTAGTAAAAGGCAAGATATAGAAAATAAAATTGGCCCAGGAATAGATCCCTGAGGAACCCCACAAGTCAAGGGAGTTGAAAAATAAGCAGATTCTCCAAGATTGACAGAATAACTCTGAACTCTAGATCAGTGCTGCAGTTGAGAGATTAAGATAATATGATCAACAGTATCAAAGGCAGCTGACATATCTAGAAGCAAGAGAACAGGAGAGTCTCCTGACTTAGCGGCCAATTAAAGATCAATAAAAACTTTCAGAAGTACAGTTCTTGTACTATGACACCAGGCTGGAATTTTGAACCCCTTAAGCCCAAGTACTGATACGAATGGGTTTAAGGGGTTAAAGGACACTGTGCGCTTTTAAAAAGGACTGTAGCTGCAAAAATCACTATTTCCAGAAAAAATAAAAGGCAATAAAAGGCCATTTTGAAATGGGCTTAAATCAGAAACACAGAGGCTCAGATGAGTCAAGGTTGGGTATTTATACACAGGCTGCACAACTGTATGTTTAAAACAGGCAGACAACACTTGAGCTGAGACTGCTGTTAAAGAGAGGCCTGATCTGACAACCTTAAAGAAAACAAAAACTTTTCTTAGGAAAAATGTGTTGGAACAACATCGTTTGGACAAGATGATGTCTTCAATGTTTGTTTTTCCACCAGCTTAAAACATCGACTCGAAGTGATTAAAGACTGCAGACCTAATGATATGTTAGAGGCATCATGTGAAGGCAGGGAGATCAAGGACCACGGCTTTTTTTTAATCTTGTTGCAGAAAACCTGCAGGAGCCGATACAGGAAGCTAGAGGAGGATTCAAGAGTCAATAATAAAACAACAAAAAAACAAAACACCAGGCGATTATCGGTACTGTTCACAACCCTCCTTTTTTCAGATACCTATAAAGTCTCTCAAACCAAAAAAAGGTTAAAGATGAAAACAGCTGAAGGCGTTTCTCTTTATAGACACGCTGGCGAGGCCTTGTTAGAGCTTAGATTCACCTGGAACTGGTCGCCCCAACATTGGAGAGTCGTTAGGCTCCTCGTTAGCCTGGCCCAAAGGAGGAATGTTGTGGTCACATGCATGTAGGTGTGAACTGGGGTGAAACTTGGCAGGAATCAAACCTATCGCTGTGTTTTAAGTTTTCGACAGTTGAAACCTGAGCCCTCCTCCTCTGTTTGAAGTTGGGAGTGAAGGAATCCATTTACATAAAGCGAGAAAAAAACAAATAAAGTTATAAAACATGGAAATCCTCACTACTCCAGACATTTTGAATTGAGAAAGCTTCCTGTATGGGGAGAGAAACGTCTTCAGCTTCAGAACAGAAGTCCAGTTGTCTTATTTTTAACCCTTTTTTGGATCGATCATAACCTGGATGACTGAGAATCTTTACCAACATAGTTTCTCAACAAAATAAGGCACTTACACAGCAGATGTTTAACCAAAGGACTGAAAGTAGATCTTTTCAGCCTTTAAATTAAGCCCGTGTCACAAATATTGAGGTTCTGCTCAGTCAGACGGTTATGTGAGTTTCCATGTGCATGAGCAGACTTGCTCTACGACAGAACCTCTCCCCACACGTTGGGCAGGAGTATGGCTTCTCGCCTGTGTGAACTCTCATGTGAACGTTCAAGTTACTGCGCTGAGCAAATCCTTTCCCACATATACCGCATGAGAAAGGCTTCTCACCGGTGTGGGTCCTCACGTGCTTCAGCAGACTGGAGTTAAGAATAAACCTTTTCCCACACATGTCACAAGAGAAAGGTTTGTCGTTGTTGTGACTTTTCATGTGGTACTGGTATGAGCTCTCATGAGAAAACATTTTTCCACACACGGAACAAGCGTAGGGCTTCTGACTGGAGTGAGTGCCCATGTGATCAGTCAGATGCCTTTTTGAGCTTAAAGCTTTGCCACAGATCCCACAGACGTAGGGCTTCTCACCTGTGTGAGTTCTCAGGTGAACCTTCAAATTGCTGCTTTTGGAAAAGCTCTTCCCGCAGGTTTTACAGGGAAAGGGCCTCACACCTGTGTGAGTTCTGTGGTGCTGAACCAAATTGTTTTTGTGCTTAAAGACCTTTTCACAAAAGTCACATTTTAGAGATGAATCAGTGAATGTATGAGACGAACTCTGCAACACAGTGGGGTTGTTTACTTCTGGACTTTGGGTCTGAGCTTCAGAACTGTAATTAGAGTAACACTGCTCCATGTTCGGTTCTCCTTCATCTTGCTGATAAGGTGGCGGGTCCATAAATGCTTCCTCCTTTAGTACCAACAGCTTTCCATCCTGACCGTCAGAGGCTGGTGCGTACAGCAACTGTGGTTCTGTATGTTCATATTCAATCTGTGGTGCTGGTTCTCTCTGAGTAACTATCACCCCTACAGGTTCTGGTGAGTCTTGGTTTCCCTCCTGTAGACGTTCTGATTGATACGGATCTCCCTTAATTCCTCTATATTCTGGGTCCTTCTGGTGTTCTTTAATTTGTGCAAACTGTGGTGCCTCCAGGCCATCTTCACTTAGAGGAAGTTCCGGTTCTTCTTGTTCCCGTTTAATCTGTAGAGGGTCAGGTTCGTCTTCATCTGGACCTGAAGGAACAAGGAAAAAAAAAAGAAAAAAAAAGAGCATGAATCAAATTGTCACTTAGAGGTCCTTGCTTTGGGGTCTTTGACATTTGGGTTTGGACCATTTGATGTTTTTGGTGCAGAAAATAAAGAGAAGATAGAAGAAATCTTGAATTATGTAAGGTTTTGCCTTTTATGGGGTTTTACACAAACGGTATTTATTAAATCAGTGCCTCCAAATCCGAGACCATGGTCTTGAACCGGAAAAGGGTAGAGTGCCTTCTCTGGGTTGGGGAGGATGTGCTGCCCCTAGTGGAGGAGTTCAAGTATCTTGGGGTCTTGTTCACGACTGAGGGGAAGATAGAGCGGGAGATCGACAGGCGGATTGGTGCAGCGTCTGCTGTGAAGCGGGCGCTGTACCGATCCGTTGTGGTGAAGAGAGAGCTGAGCCAAAAGGCGAAGCTCTCGATTTACCGGTCGATCTACGTTCCTACCCTCATCTATGGTCACGAGCTTTGGGTCGTGACCGAAAGAACGAGATCCTGAATACAAGCGGCTGAAATGAGTTTTCTCCGTAGTGTGTCTGGGCTCTCCCTTAGAGATAGGGTGAGGAGCTCAGTCATCCGGGGAGGACTCAGAGTAGAGCCGCTGCTCCTCCACGTCCAGAGGAGCCAGTTGAGGTGGCTCGGGCATCTGGTCAGGATGCCTCCTGGACGCCTCCCTGGTGAGGTGTTCCGGGCACGTCCCACCGGGAGGAGGCCCAGAGGAAGACCCAGGACACGCTGGAGGGACTATGTCTCCCGGCTGGGAACGCCTTGGGATTCCTCCTGAGGAGCTGGCCCAAGTGGCCGGGACCCCCTAATAAGCGGAAGACAATGGATGGATGGAGTATTTTTTTTAACAATAAATATCAGTACCCAGAGTTTTTCTAGGCTAAGCCACTCGGAAGCATTGCTCGCCTTGCTTATTGTTAAAAAGTTACAAATTTTAGTATCTCCCATGTGTAAAAGAGCTTACAGAACTGCCAGCCACCGCTGCTGTGCGCACAGTGACGCACAGGCAGTGTCTCACAAGCAGCAGCTGTGACCAACTAATGTTACTTACTGTCAACTTTCTGCTGGAGGTTTCAATGCTGTAATGCAAGAGAGTCCTCTGTTGATCACATTTATATGTACACAGAACTTTGACTCTTGGAGTTGCTCTTTTGCTAAGTGTACATTTTTGGTTCCCTGACTGGGAAATAAAGGCTCGTGCTAGACTGGTTTTAAGGTGAATTTGTCTTAACTCCCTTCTGGAGTCACTCCATTGGTCCCAGATGGGGACAAAGGGAGCACAATCTGTAAATAAAAAACAACCAGTAAGTGCCAGCCAGTAAACTGGCAACTGAACAGGGACAGAGTTACTGGGTTATTGCTCAGGAAGTTTTTTTTAAGAATAACAGCAGAACTCAGAAGTTGCTCATTAACATTCATGAAAAGCTGATATGGAATTTCAAAATAAAAGGCCTTCAAAATATAACATTTTTATCTAAATTGCTGGGGATTATGTTTGTACACCATGACACTCCATATGTAAATATAAATACCTGAGTCAAGGTGCTGAATTAAATTAAATAAAAAAACAACAGCAAAGCCCAGACGATTTACATCGATGAGAGTAAAATGTTCTGAAGCATTGACCGTTGGTTTCAAAACACAACAGGCAGATCCAGCTGGTTTCCTTCACATCTGTCAGGACATCTTCAGTTAAGTCTGGACTTAACTGAAGAGTCCAGACTCTTCATTTACATGGTCATAGGACCATGTGAGTGATGGTCATAGGACCATCTCTCACATTGGACTCAATGTGCCTGCAAAATCAGGTAAAAATCATATTTATGGAGGAGATTGACTGCTTGCTTGTGTGTTTATTTAATCTTTATATAATCAAATTTTGTTATTGAATAATTAATTGAATTTGGCAAAACTATGAATGGTTTATTTCAGACAATCCAGCAAGATAATACATTTAACACAAATAATGATATTTGGGGGAAATTTGCATATCTGTTCATAGATTTGGGACCCAGGCTGTAGGAGAGCTTTTGAGACAAATAAAGTTATTAAAAATGGTGAATAAATGTTTTTTGGAACTGAAAATTACCTTTATAAAATGATTTATGAATTTTATTACATTGCCTAAATCCACATTACATAAAACAAACTGTACCGAAAACACAGTTATCAGAAGCACACAAAGTGAAGAGGTGATTGTAGCTTTGTGTGAATCAAATTCAGGGAGTAATTTAGTTCAACAGTTTCAGAGACAAAAAAATACTATTTTAAGAAGTATATTGATGTTACGAGGCAACATCAGCCGTTGTGTGCCTGTAAGACAGCTTTACCGAAGCCACCAGTCGGTCTGGAGGCGTCACTGTATTGCCTGTCAGAAGTGAGAGCTGCTATTTGGTTCCTACTTCCCTCAGAATCAACATAAATTGTTGATTCTGAGGGAAAACTCAGAAACAACAATCAAAAAAAACTTTTTTTTCTCCATAAAGTTTAGGAAACTTTATGACAAAAACAACATCGATCTCCGCCCTGAGACCCTATCAGCAATAGGCTGTGGGCCAGAATCTGTAGGACGTCTCCTTAAGAAGTTTCCTATGAACTGTCAGGGAGCAACTTTCTTTCACTTGGATAAGTTGCTACACATAGCAGTGATCTCAAAACACCAATGTTCCCACGTTTTCACCTGCACATTAATAAGTTATAGTCGATAAAAAATATAAACTGTTTCACTCCGGTCCAAGAGATCACATGAGTCAAGTTTTGCTGCTCAGCCAATCCGATCGCTGTATTGTCAGCTGAGCGAGTTCAACCAGTTCATCATGGCTGCATCCGTAAAGTGTTGTTTGCATCTGTTTCCAGATGAAGAAAGCCAATAATAGCATTTTCTGGTGCCAGTTGGCAAAGATGTTGATGGCAAGGAAAAAGAAATACCCCAGTCCATCCATCCACTTTCTAACACGCTTATCCCTGCTGGGGTCATGAGGGGTGCTGATCGGGCTCTCAGGATCAATCAGTCCACCCAGAACTTTTCCTGCTCCGCCCCGTAAACCTCTCTACAGCAGGATCTGAAACTATCCACTGTGACGGGAGGATTTAAATTTATTTTAAGACAAAGAGAGAAATCATCTTGTGCAACTTGCTCTTTTTAAGTAATTTTATTATCTTGTTTCTTTCAAATATTTAAGAACTGTGTTTAATTTTTGTTTTTGTTTTATCAAACTGGTCTCTTTAAAACTAGATCTTGAATCTCATTGAGAATACTTGAATAAAGGTTTAATTATAATTAGGGCTGGGCAAGTTAACGCGTTAATTTTGCGTTAATTCATTAGACTATTAACGGCGATATTTATTTTATCGCGCATTAACGCATGTTGCTCACATGCTTTCAGTCAGTGTCAGTCAGCACGGCAGCACTCTCCCGATCCCCCTCCCCTCTCGTACATGGCTCAGCGGCGCCAGCCAATCAGCACGCAGGCTCAGCCTGGCCCGCCCACTCAGCTCGCACACAAACTTAACACACAAACAGCTGAGAGAGACCGCAGCAGCGAAAAAACATGAACAGGGGAAGTAGCACCGTTGGCTTTATTTTAATACCGTAAATGAAATCAAGCTGTATGTTTTGTAAAAAGCCGGTTCATTTCAGTGGAAACACAACAAATTTATCTAAGCACGTGAAAAAACATGAAAACGTCGAGCCACAGAAACAGAGGAGAGGAGACGAAACTTCTCTCATTGCCCCGACAGACCCACAGACGTCTCTGACTGAGGCGTTTCAGTCCTCCATGGAACATCCAGGTAGATCAGTGTTCATCTTCAGCAGCAGTTCATGTTAACTTTCAAAGTAGATATTATTTATTATATGTTACTGGAGCCCACACATAACATGTAATTAAGACCTTGAAAGAACCCAGTACATATATTAAAAAGTGTTATTTAAGATAACATTAGCTAATCCTTTTTTTATCCCACGACGGGGAAATTTATAGGATTAAAGCAACAGGCAGGTGCACACAACACAGACAAAATCACATAAGGATTGAAATATATAAGAGGTGGATTAGCGAAAAAACACTGAACATAACATTATTGTTATTATTATTATTTAATTGTAATAATAAAATAAAAACCACAATACCCATAAGGTCAACAGTTTCATGATACATCAAGCTTAGGGACTGGCTAATATACAGCAGGTCAAAAAAGGCCATATTTTGGCTGCAGTGCTTGCTGTTCTCTTATGAAGAAAAGATCAACTAGTGCACTAAATTCAATAGATGGGTTGAAAATATCCTGTATAAAATAAGTGCTACAAATGTTACAACACTTTTGTTCATATGGCAGCAGAACATTAAAATAAAAGTGCTCTTTACACTACTTTTGAATTCATTCTTGGAGTTTGCGCATACAATGCGATTAATCATGATTAATCGGGCAAATTATGCGATTAATCGCGATTCAAAATTTTAATCGTTGCCCAGCCCTAGTTTTATTATGTTTCTCATGTAAAACCGAGAACCACATGTAACTTGTGGTGGGAACTTATGACAATGTGTTGTGAGAAAGACTGATTGTGTATTCCTTATTTTGCTTTGCTGTATTCGCAATGTTATTTTGCTTCACACACTGCTGAGATGCCGGGAACGGTTTTTGTTTTGGAAACATGTTTTGGAAATGGGACGAACAGATCAGCTGAGAGAGAGAACTGACCACTCTCACTCCCATCTTTGTTTATGGGTATAAAAAGGAGGGAACCGCCCTCAGGCGGTGAAGTCTGCCATGTGAGGCCGCATTGATGTCGCTCTAACCGGACTGACTGACTTCCCAGTTCTGTGCCATGGTGAGAGACCTGTTGAACATCACGCCTGTTTGAAAGCTTGTTGGCTTTGATGCTTGCTACTTTGCTATATTCTGTGGGGAATAATGAAGGACATAGTTATTCCAGCAGAAATAGTGTTTAAGAAGTGCTTGCTGTTTTGTGTTGCTGTATTCTGTTGGGAATAATAAATACGGGCACTATTATCCTAGCAGTAACAGTGTTTGTGGTTTTGCCGATCTCTTCCGAACCTGAATAACAATTTCATAAAACATTGTCATTTACAAATTACATCGTTTTACATATTTCTTATGTTCCATGGTCAAGATAAACTCTCAAAAAGTGTTGAAACACAATTTAAGTTCCTATTTTTTGTAGGGCTGGGCAAGTTAACGCGTTAATTTCGCGTTAACTCATTAGACTATTAACGGCGATATTTTCTTTAACGCGCGTTAACGCATGTTGTTCACATGCTTTTATATTGTGAAGGTCTGTTGCTGCGGTGTAGGGGTTTGAATCAGAACAGTAGGTGGCGATAATGCGCCAATAACCTCGCTGTCAGCCCAGCCTCGGATTCAGAGGAAGAAAGGTGCTGGCCGGAAAAAAACAAAGCCGACATGCGGAAGGCGGTGTTTCCCGCAGGAATTTGCTTTGGCGAGGCGGTGAGTTGGCGGCCGGAACAAGTTTTGTGCGGAGCGGGGGGGGGGGGGGGGGGGGGGGGGGGTCTGCTTAGACGCCGTCGGTGAAGTCGCTTCTCGTTTCAAAGTATCCATGTATTTTTGCCTGTTTTTCCCTGCCATTCACTATATGCACGTGAGAAAGCAACAACAAAAAACCGCGTGTCAACGTCAAATAAACGCAAGCAACGCAAGCATATCGAGTTAGCAAGCATTTCAGTTTAAAGTTCTTCCAGCATGGAATATGACAGAAACAAGTTAGTTGTAACCACTGCCAAGTTAAACTTTGGTATTGAACATAAAATGGTAAAGCTGCTTCCTGCTGTTACCTCAGAAATTGCCTGTTTTTGGTAGATTTTTTCCCCATAAAGAGAATTCCCTGTAAGTGGCAATAAGCTTTAATTTATTATTATTGCTATTTTTTGTTTTACATGTTTAAGTTGAGCTTTACACTAAATATGTGTTACTGATAAGTGCTACAAATGTTACAACACTTTTGTTCATATGGCAGCAGAACATTAAAATAAAAGTGCTCTTTACACTACTTTTGAATTCATTCTTGGAGTTTGCGCATACAATGCGATTAATCATGATTAATCGGGCAAATTATGCGATTAATCGCGATTAAAAATTTGAATCGTTACCCAGCCCTAATTATAATATATCTTTTTGTAATACACCCGCTACCTCACCGGTGTTAATACTGTTCGTGTGACCAGAACCAGCGCTGTTAGTTGACCCATGACGTCACGCCAGGTCTTTACTTTTCAGGGATATAAAACCGGAAGTTTTGGATAAGATGACAACTCCATAACGTTTCACAAACACGCTAAAACTCACCAACACTTGATTTGGGGAGAAAACGAGTCAAACGTTTGATTAAATCAGAGTTCAGAGCAAACTGAAAGCAGGAGGTCTGACTTCCGGGTTTAAACGCTCCGCGGATCTGACTGAGAAGACCTGAGACTGAGAGACTGAAGTGTGGTTGGAAAGCTGAGAGCTCAGATTAGAAACTGATCAAACTGATTTATCAGACACTTTTTGTAGCTTCATACCGATTCTGGTGAGTTTTATCTGGGGTCTCCAGCAGCTTTCCAGCCGTCTGGCGTCTTCCTCGTAGCGGACGATGGTTTTCTCAACCTCTGAGAAGATTTCTTCAGCAGCAGCAGTTAGTCGCTCTCTGATAAACTCTCTCAGATGCTGAACTGAAGACATTGTTGCTGAAACTACGCAGAGATTCAGCTGAGAAACGAAAACACAACCGTTTTCCTGCTGAGTCCACACACGCTGCTGCTGGAGCCTTTTAGTTTCACTTCCGGTGGACGTCACTGAGACAAAGCAGCTGATTGGTCCATCTACCGCCCCCTAGTGGACTGGAGAGGAGCAGCAGCTCGGCAGCAACAACAGACTCGGAACCAGAGCAGAACTTTTCTAAACTGTCATTAATGGAGCAGATATTAACCATGAATACTTTTACACAGTAAACGTTGGTTTTTCATTAGTTTCAGTGTTTGTTTCAGAGTCTTCCTGCTCACAGATATAAAATGTAGACGTTTTGTTGAGGGGGGTGAGCCGCTGCTACGTCAGATCGTCCGCCATGTTGGATAGGGAAGATCTTTTGATTAGTAAGAACATTAGCTCAAACAAAGTTGAAACAAACCTCAGAAAACCTTTTTTCCAGAGTGGAAAATATAACATAGAACATCATCCTGGACCCTCTCTTGTCATCAGTATAAATATTTCAGTTACTAATACTGTATAAATAAAACTGTATCTGTGTTTTATTTTGAATAAACCTATCTTGATTTATTAGATTATATAATATTACATATTACACATACTGTTTTTAAATAAAGGAATAAATTAATCTGTAAGAGTTCTTTGCATTTGTGATCATTTGTGATGGTTAATTTATTTTTATTACTGCACCTTATAACAACCCGGAGCTGAATGTTTTGAATCAGGACATAAATGTGGCAGAGAAGGAGGTTCACTTTTAAATTTACTCTGTAGATACTTTCACAACCTTTGCACACATCCTTGTCCTGTCAGTAGAGAACTGGACCGGCTGCAGGAATGAAAACTATTGTGATGATCTAAATTACCTTTAACTGCTTTTAGCTACTCCAGGAATCAGTGCTTTAATCTTCACCAAGCCAAGCACCATATTTTCATATCTTGATGCAAATCTACCGGGAATCTCCTCCTTTGGTTATGCTGGAGGACCTGCACATAGGAGAATTAGGAGGAAACTTGGTTTCAGCGTTCAAAGGAACGTTCAAATTTTCTCTGGTCCCCTGCCTGATTTGACCAGTGATGACATGTTTAGCCGCATGTCATCATTCAACCGCTGGTTGTCTAGGTGGTGTCCTGAAAACGACGTGGGCTATATTGATAACTGGAGAACTTTCTGGGGAAAACCTGGTCTGATCCGGAGAGACGGCATCCATCCTACTTTGGATGGTGCAGCTCTTCTTTCTAGAAATCTGGCCGGATTTATTAGTCCTCCTAAATGCTGACAACCCAGGGTCCAGACCAGGAAGCAGAGCCGTAGTTTAACACACCTCTCTGCAGCTTCTGTACTGTTACCCATCCATTATCCTATTGAGACGGTGTCTTTCCCACGGCCAAAACTTAACAGATCAAAAACTTATCTAAAAGGAACAAATCATAAAAACCTAATAAAAATCAATACGGTTCACCTTGAACCTAAAAATAAAACAATTAAATGTGGTCTATTAAATATAAGGTCTCTCCCTCCAAAGACTTTGTTAGTTAACGAATTGATTTCTGATAAACATATTGATTTGTTTTGTCTCACAGAAACCTGGCTACAAGAGGACTACATTAGTATAAATGAGTCAACTCCCTCCAATTATTCAAATTTCCACATTCCCAGATCTGTGGGAAGAGGAGGAGGAGTGGCAACCATCTTTCAGTCTGATTTATTAATTAGTCCCAGGCCAATTAATAACTACAGTTCTTTTGAACATTTAACCCTCAGTTTCCCTCATCCAAACTGCAAAGCAATAAAACCTCTTCTGTTTGTTGTTTTGTATCGTCCACCAGGCCCTTACACTCAGTTTTTGGATGAGTTGTCAGATTTCTTATCTGATTTGGTGTTAAATACTGATAAGGCTATTATAGTGGGTGATTTTAACATCCATGTTGACACAGAATGTGATAACCTTAGTGTAGCCTTTAAAACTATCCTAGATTCAATTGGTTTTGCTCAAAATGTGCATAAACCGACGCACTCTTGGCTCCATACTTTAGACCTTGTGCTGACATATGGCATTGATTGTGAAGAATTAACAGTATTTCCTCACAACCCTGTCCTATCTGATCATTTTTTAATAACATTTGGGTTTAATCTAACTGAGTTCTCCACCCCCAAAAGAGGGTTCCATTATAGTAGATCTGTATCGGATAATGCTGTATCAAAACTTAAAGAGTCTGTCCCCTTTTTAATATCCTCCGTATTGCAGAAATGCCCTGTAGATGGCAGCAATGTTGTTTCTTACCATTCACAAATAGATGTCTTTGTAAACGGTATGACTTCGTCATTGCGTTCTGCATTAGACAATGTAGCTCCCTTGAAAAAGAAGGTGATTATTCACAGGAAGCTGTCTCCTTGGTTTAATTCAGAGCTGCGTTCCTTGAAGCACAATGTTAGGAAATTGGAGAGAAAATGGCGCTCTACACACCAAGAGGAATCCTACCTAATCTGGAAGAACAGTCTATTGTTGTATAACAAGACCCTTCGCAGAGTTAGAGCAGCATATTTTTCATCATTAATTGAGGAGAATAAGAATAATCCTAGATTTCTCTTCAGTACAGTTGCCAAACCCAGAGCCACAGCTCTGTTGATCCATCCATTCCCTTAGCTCTTAGCAGTAATGATTTTATGGGATTCTTCATAAATAAAATTGATTCTCATAAAAATAAAATAATTGGCATCCTCCCAAACATGATTACCTCGTCCTCAGTAAGTGAGGCAGCATTGGAGGAATCCTTAGAACCTGCGCAGTGTCTGAACTGTTTAAAAGCAGTAGAGCTTTCTGAGCTATCTAAAATTTTAGCTTCATCTAAACCTTCTACCTGTATGTTAGACCCAATCCCAACCAAGTTGTTTAAGGAGGTATTCCCTCTGATCAGTGGTCCTATTTTAGACATGATTAATCTATCCTTGGTAAATGGATATGTACCACAGGCTTTTAAAGTAGCTGTTATTAAACCTTTACTTAAGAAACCATCTCTTGATCAAGATGAGTTAGTAAATTACAGACCTATATCTAATCTTCTTTTCTTATCTAAAATTCTTGAGAAAGTAGTTGCTAATCAACTATGTGAACATTTACAAAGTAATGACCTACTTGAGGAGTTTCAGTCAGGCTTCAGAGCTCATCATAGCACTGAAACAGCTCTGGTGAAGGTCACTAATGATATGCTCATGGCCTCAGATAATGGACTTGTGTCTGTACTTGTCCTGTTAGATCTCAGTGCTGCATTTGATACAGTTGATCACAATATTCTCCTACAAAGACTTGAGCATACTGTAGGGATTAAGGGAAAAGCATTAGGCTGGTTTAAATCTTACCTGTCGGACAGATTCCAGTTTGTTCATGTTAATAATAAATCTTCCTCAAACTCTAGGGTCACTTGTGGAGTACCACAGGGTTCAGTCCTTGGACCAATTCTATTTACTATATATATGCTTCCGATTGGCAAAATTATCAGACAGCATGGGATTAATTTCCACTGTTATGCTGATGACACTCAGCTATATTTATCCATAAATCCTGATGAATCCAATCAGTTACTTCGACTGCAGTCATGTCTTGATGACATCAAAAGCTGGATGACTTTAAATTTCCTGCATTTAAATTCTGACAAGACAGAAGTTGTAATCTTTGGGCCAGAGTCTTCAAAAAATAAACTTCTTAACCAATCACTTAATCTGGATGGCATTAACTTGGCCTCTGGTAATAAAGTAAAAAATCTTGGTGTTATTTTTGACCATGACATGTCATTTAAATCTCATATTAAACAGGTTTCCAGAGTTTCTATTTTTCACCTCAGGAATATCGCCAAAATTAGAAACATTCTGTCCAGGAGTGATGCTGAAAAACTAGTCCATGCATTTGTTACTTCAAGGCTGGACTATTGTAATTCTTTACTATCAGGAAGTCCACAAAATGCAGTTCAAAGTCTTCAGCTGATTCAAAATGCTGCGGCAAGAGTTCTGATGAAAATCAACAAGAGGGATCATATTTCTCCAATTTTAGCCTCCCTTCATTGGCTTCCTGTTAAATCAAGAATAGAATTTAAAATTCTCCTTCTAACGTATAAAGCCCTTAATAATCAAGCTCCATCATATATCAGAGCTCTGATTACCCCGTATGTTCCTAACAGAGCACTTCGCTCTCAGACTGCAGGTCTGCTGGTGGTTCCTAGAGTCTCTAAAAGTAGAATGGGAGGCAGATCCTTTAGCTATCAGGCTCCTCTCCTGTGGAACCAACTCCCAGTTTTGGTCCGTGAGGCAGACACCCTATCTATTTTTAAGACTAATGTTAAAACTTTCCGTTTTGACAAAGCTTATAGTTGGAGTGAATGCTGCTTGTCGGGACTTTGATGCAATCAACTGGTTTCCTTATATAGGACATTTTTTACCAATCTGTATAATCTGACCCAATCTGTATAATATGATTGAACTTGATTTTGTAAAGTGCCTTGAGATGACATGTTTCATGATTTGGCGCTATATAAATAAAATTGAATTGAATTGAAATTGAAAGTTTTTCTGACTAATAATGACGATGCTGCTTTAGACACTGAGCATTGCGTTCTGCTAGAACTACAGGGAACAGTGGCTAAAATCCACAGGTTCTGGTTCCAAACCTCAGAACGCAGAGTTGTGCTCGCCATGCAACGCTCAGTCCAGTTTCCCGTCAGCTTCTTAAACGTATTTTTGGTGGTGGGGGGTCAGATTATATCTGAACGCATAGCCTCAGAGGAATTTCAACATGAAGCTTAGTGTGAGGCTGTCATCTGGGTTTATAATCATGTTTACTTTCTAACATGTTCTTTGTAGACAACATCTGTCCTTTTACCTCTAATTTACACATTTTATAAACTCCTCTCCTCTCTTTTTCACAGTTTCCTTTGTTTTATCTCTGTGGTTGTCATTTCACCAATTTTAATCAACATTAACATTCACGAGGTGCTTTGCATCGACTGTTTGTGGTTGAATCTGGGCGGAACCTGAAGAGGAGCCTCGTACCAGACGTTCAGGTGTAGATGTGATCTATAAGGTGAAATAGCGTGCGCATGGTTATTGAATCTGAATGTGCTTTCTGGCGTACGCAATTTTCATTTTTCTTGGCGTAGGTACACTTTTAGTATGGATTTGTACGCCAAGCAGTCTGTTGTTGCCATAGACATAATATAAGAGTAGACCCCGCATTGACTGTCGCTGCGCAGGAATTACAGCCGCCATCTTGGGGCGGTCGACCTTCTACCCTATCCTGCTGATTCAAGCTGAACACACTAATGATGCCTCAGCATCAAAACTTTTCACAAGTAAGATGAAAATATATTGATTATACTTTTGATTAGAATGTGAGTTTTCTAATATTAGGTAGAGAGATACAGGTCTACACGTCCAAGTCTTTGTGACTTAGTCTCTCCAAAATTGCATCTGCTCAGTGAAGGCATCAGAACATGTTTGCTTATATAGTAATAGAAAACTTATAAAAATGTATGAGTGGCTGTGTTTTGACACATACATACATCCTGTCAGAATATTCTATTTCTGGTAACCCCACTAAGACTATTTAAACCCATTGGACCATTTATTATAATAGCTCTAGTTTTAACGTTTTAAGCAAAATAAACGTGAAAATTAGTTTAACATTCAACGAGTTATAGTTGATTCTGCGCCTGGTCAACATTACACTGAGCTGAGCTGTTGACCGCCCCAAGATGGCGCCCCCAAATCCCGTCAGCGCACATAGGTGAAAGCGGTCGATGCGGGGTCTACTCCTGTATGGATGTTGCCGCCGAGCTGCTGCTCCTCCCCAGTCCACTAGGGGGCGGTAGATGGACCAATCAGCTGCTTTGTCTCAGTGACGTCCACCGGAAGTGAAACTAAAAGGTTCCAGCAGCAGCGTGTGTGGACTCAGCAGGAAGACGGTTGTGTTGTGGAGTGTCAGCTGAATCTCTGCGTAGTTTCAGCAACAATGTCTTCAGTTCAGCATCTGAGAGAGTTTATCAGAGAGCGACTAACTGCTGCTGCTGAAGAAATCTTCTCAGAGGTTGAGAAAACCATCGTCCGCTACGAGGAGGAGCTCCATGGTCTCCGCAGGATGATGGCTATCAGCTGGAAACCAGAACTAAAGCTGAGCAGAACCGCCATGGAGCTGCAGAGACAAAGTTCTGGTAGGTCCGGATAACGGTGCTGATGTGTTCCATGGAGCAGTTGCTGATAGTTGCTGCAACTGCAGGTGCTGTTGATCAACAGGGCTGGACAGCAACTGGGTTTACTCAGAGCTCTGGTGCTGCAGAGGTTGATGGTTCTGAAAGGCTGCAGCAGAACCAGAACATGTCTGGTACCATCTGTTCAGTCCAGACTGCGGATGTTAATGCTAACCATGCTGTAAACACAGAAGAAGAAGAAATGTTGCAGGTAAAGATGTTTATCAGCAGACAGAGCAACTGGTTCTGAATGATCAGTGAAATGTGATTTTTCTGCATGTCTTTATTTTCTCCATCACCTTCTGGATGGAAAACAAACTCACTTCCAGCTGAAGCTGGTGAGAAATGTTAGAACCAGCCACTGTTTTAGTTTAAAAAAATACATAAAGTTTCCCCTGGTTACAACCAGGCTAAAATCATTAAGACTGTATGATGTATTTTAAAGGTTGTCTGAAGAAACTGATTGTAGAGGAAATGTAAGAATTAACCGTAAATGTGTTTAATTGGTGTGACTGTATAATTGTGTTTTTAGGTAATTAGCAACATCAAACTGTAGCAAAACGTTTTTCTAATCTGATTCCCATTCATCAGGTTTTTATTTTAATAAAAAAGGGTACAGCTACACAAACTCTGGTGATGAGTTAATATTGCAGTAATATGGAATTTATGAAATCCGTATCATTTTCCCCCAAAAGCCCCTTATCCACCCCCCCCCCCTCAATTCCACATATTCATTCTAGCCATATTCAGTAACCTGAAAAGTAAGTGAATATAAAATGACAGAAAAATAATTAGCCACAAAATAAAAAATTTAATGACTTATTTCACTTTCACTAATAAAACCAAATGCTGTGGTTCAGCAGAACATTACATACTTATGCAAGTATTTAAAAGTATTTACCCGTCCATTTTATAGAACCAAAAAAAAAAATTTTATGCGCAAGACATAGAATGTCACATTAAATGGTATTATGTTATAAAAATGCTTTAGAGTCAACCATAAAATGTCTCAAAGAAACATAAAACCTACCTACAAACTAAATAATTGAATAAGTTATATGCTCATATTTATTTCTTCCTACTGTCAGACGTATTCAAACCAATACTTCTTTATTTTAAAGTAAAAAC
Organism: Fundulus heteroclitus; assembly: GCF_011125445.2. Taxonomy (NCBI): domain Eukaryota; kingdom Metazoa; phylum Chordata; class Actinopteri; order Cyprinodontiformes; family Fundulidae; genus Fundulus; species Fundulus heteroclitus. Next base: position 769,839 of record NW_023397066.1, on the reverse strand, counting down.
ACAGTTAATGTGCGAAACAAAGAATCTCAACGTTAATTCATTCTAGGAGAAAACGTACAGGATTGCCTCTGACTCTGAGTTCAGCTCTGTCAGTGATTCCTGCTCGTCTCTGACCATTCTGCTACTGAAACAGTCAACAGCTGACAGGAAAGTAGAACTTCTGCAACCTTTGGGAATCTCCAGTATCTCCAAGCTCCTAGCCGGCCGTTAGAGGCTCCCTGGACACGGGATGTTGAAAAGCAATCCGCTGCTCTTACAACCCTGATGGGCTCTGAAGGGTTTCCAGTTGTGCAGAAGTTAAAAAATCCTTTTCCATGTTCGGAGGCTGCCTGTGATCAAACCTCACCAACCTGCACACTGCTTTGATGAAGACGATCCACGCTTAAAGTCTGATATGGTGTGAAATTTACCGTCTGAGAGGAATCATCATGCAGTTCACCACTTTACCATCATTTCTCATGGCTCAGAGTTTAGCTGAGGACCGAACCGTCTCTGTTGGAAGGTAAGGGAGGAACGTGACCTCAGAGCTGAGGAATGGCTTCCTGAGACACTTTGCCTTTAAAACCTTCAAGTCAATCGTGTTCATATCAAAACCATAACTTCTTGAGTTGATCTGCAAACAATACTAGTTTTTCTTTAATGAATAAGAAATATGTTATTATGAATATGATTAAAAGCAGCTCTGTCTGTTTTGATCAGTTTCCTCTTACACTGAGCGACATGCGTTCCCTCTGGTGAAACAGTGTTACCTCTTGCTGCATTCAATGTTGTAGGACAGAAGAGGTTTGCAGTCATAAAGTTAGTTATGCCATTAACTGTATCTTGAATTCATAGCTGCCAGCTGACGTAGCAGCAGGGCTGGTCAGGCTTTCTTTTAGGCTGCTCTCCTTTGGATAACTGCCCTGACTCCCAGCAGTAGGACCGGACATCGGTTAAAACTTCAGGAATAGATTCAGTTCTGATTTTCAGGATTTAGAAATAATTCTTTTCGATGCGATCTTAAATTGGATTGCTGGTATTTAAAAAAAAATTTTTAGTTGTTACCTGACTTTCATGACTGTGTAGTTATGCAACATATTGATACTAGTATCATATTAACATTTAACAGCAAATAAAAAAGTAATGGTAGCTAACATCAGCTGTAGAGACCAAACCCTCTCCCTGAACGTTGAGACAATAGTTTTCACAAACATGCTGTGGGGCAGAATCCCTGAACAGATCCAGGGTAAAAAACATAGACATTACAGATATATGCAGCTGATATTTCTATATAATTCAATAATAGTTTATTAAACCAAAAGGGACACTAAAGGCTGGTTCACACGGCGGGATTTTAAAATAGTCGGCTGATTTTTCAAAACCTGAGAGACGCCACAGTTAATGATAAAAAAAATCACGTTAAATTACATAAAGAGGCTTAAAGAGTGTTTTAGGTGCCTTAAAACCTCACATGTGTCTCAAATCAGGTCAAGTGTGGTCAATACACCAATCAGAAGCTTCCAAAGACATGACATCATCATCTGGGCGTTCCTAAATTGATCAGGACATGTTCAACACGAGATTAAAGCCAGTGCAGCAATATCAAAATGTCAAAGTTTCAAAATATATACAGTATGAACATTTAGAGTTAAGGTCCTTAGAGTTATGTACAGTGTAGAAATTAGATTGCTGAATAAATTGTTAAATATGTGTGTGTAAATATTTCACATTGTAGGATAAAGACTGTAAATATGAACATTGTCATAATTTATCATTATCATTGTCATGTATCTCAAGTTTTCTCGGCCCGATGGTAAAAATGACTTTATTGCGACCATCGAGTGTAAATTTTCATGGCAAGATTTAATTAAACCAGCTGTAGAGCTGTTGAAACTGCCGTCTTGTTTTGATAAAAAAACATTTTTTTTTTTTTTAATTTCCCAGCACCTAAAGAGCAACGGAAATATTTTTTAATTGCTCTGAATATGTAGCTGCGACTGGTCAGTTGATTTTATAGTCATTTTTGGGAATGTCACATTTTTAATCATACAAATTTTTATGTCTTAAGAACAAAAGAGCAGCTTTTATTTCAGGTTTATTTTGTGTCAGATTTTTCCTCGGTGTTCCTTTTGGCCGCTGGGATGTTCTGTTTTTAAGGTCCAGTGTTAACCATGAAAGACTGATGAAATGTTTTGGTGAGAACAGGAGCTAAAGTCCTTTGATTTAGATTTATTACTTTACTTTCTCTTTAATAACTGATACCATCGTAAAAGTAGGAGCATCACAAAGCAGAGGCTGAAGGGGAGCACATGTTACCGGAAAAGGTTGTGGTAGTTTTCTCGCCGAATCCATAAAGTACTGATTGAAAATGTTCACAACAATTTGGCTTTCAGTTTGGACTCAACATCCACTTTGACCTGTAAATTATTGCTTATATTCTTTTGTTTTCCACAGAGTTTATCCATTGTGTTCCACAACACTTCTTTTTTACCCGTTGCATATTTTCTCAAATTCAAAAAAGAAATTGTCTTTTGATCTTCTTAAAAGAGATGTAACTTTATTGATTGTTAATCTGTTTTATTAATAAATCTTCTTTTCATTAGTTGCTGCAGTTCATCATCAAACCGTGGTAAACTAAGTCTTTTTGTTTGCAGCTGCATATTTGTTTCGGTAAACTTTAATTTAGCATTTTTTAAATTTAAATCACAACATTGTACATTTGTTAACACGATTTACTTTCTATTATTTCCTTCCACTTAATTTGCTTTATTTCACTATGAAGGAGAAGTTGATACTTTTGTGAATAAATGAAGTTACACATGCAAATGTTTTTTGCTGATGAATGTGGATTTTGAAAACGTGATTTAGACTTTCTTGAGACCAAGGTAAGATTATTATCAGATAAGCCAGTAATTACACATAAACATGTATTTGAGATACAGAGTGACTGTGCATTGACTTTGATTCATTTTAAACCCTTTCTATGGCCTAACCCTGATCCTAATCCTAATCTCTACCAGTATATACCTAATCCTCACCTAAACCTAATTGACACTTTAGTCCTAGATCTAACCCCTAGCCCAAAAGAAAAGTGAGGACCAAAAAAGGTCCTCACTTTTCATCAAAGTCCTTACTTTGGTGTTAAAATACCCCAAACATGATTCTCACTCTTCACACTTCCCTTCCTTTTTAGTAAGGAACAAAATTTAGATAAACTGTGTGACGCCTTCAGTCCAGGATCTCCAGGAACAAGCAGGCTGATGCATGAGACAGTCATCAGTTGAATTATATTAATGATCTCTTTCTTTGTGCCCACAGACCTCCAGAAGCCACATGTCTCCATGGAGGAGGAAGCTTCTTCCATCCAACAGCTCTGCAACCAGAGGAGAAGGTCCAGTCATGACCAGGAGGAAGCAGAACCTCAGTGGTCTGAAGAGGAACAGATGGAACCAGATCCTCCTCTGACTGAAGAACAAGGGGAACCAGTAACTCTATGGATTAAAGAGGAAGAACCAGAACCCCATGTACTTGAAAGAGAAAAGGAATCAGAATGTCCATTAATAGAAGACGTAAAAGAGGAACCAGATTTGTCATGGCTTAAACTTGAAAAAACAGTATCAGAACATTTACCAACTAAACAGGACCAGGTGGACCTCAGCAGCAGTCAAAAGAGAGATCAGCTTGTCCAGAAGCAGTCCATCGCTTTGATGGAGACTTCTACTCTTCAGCAAGGTGAAGGAGAACCAAGAACTGAGCAGCTTTCCTTTCAAATCTCTCCTGTAGTTCAGACCAAAGATCAGGAAGGAAGCAGCTCCACTGGGTCAGAGACTCAGTCTCGTACTGACATAAAGAAAAGGTCTTTCCAGTGTGTGGTTTGTGGGAGATATTGTCAGTCTAAGTCTAACTTGAAACAGCATTATCGAACCCACACAGGTGAGAGACCTTATTCTTGTCAGACATGCGGAAAAAGTTTTACTCAAATTGGTGGTTTAACTGTTCACAATAGAAGCCACACTGGTGAAAGACCTTATCCTTGTCCAACATGTGGGAAAACTTTCCATCGAAAGGATCATTTAAAAATTCACAAGAGAATTCATACAGGAGAGAGACCATATCTATGTCATGTGTGTGGAAAAGGTTTTATTGTCCGCACTGAATTAAACATTCACACAAGATACCACACAGGTGAGAGGCCTTATTCTTGTAAAATGTGTGACAAAACCTTTGTTCAAGTTAAATCACTGAATCTCCACATGAAACAAAAGCACAAAAATGAGAAGTAGACTTTCCACTTTTTTCACAGGTTTACAGTCAGAAATACATTAGCTTCCTTTGGTAGTATTCTCTCAGTAAAGCATATATAGAAAATTAAAAGTCAATCTGTTTACACAAGTTTAGGATGGAAGATGTTGGGTTTCTTTAAGCTTGTTTCAGAAAGGTCTCTAATTCTGTAAACACCGGCAGCTTGGACCTCATGGACAAACAGACCTGTTGAGCTCAGATTAATCATTGTTTCATTACTGCCTTCTAGGGGACATTAATACCCAGCTTTGTACACAATCTCCTCAGAAGAAGAAAATAACTAAAAAGAAGGCATGAAGGGAGTATTCATCAGATTATCAGAGCAGGTTTTGGATCTTTGTGGTTCCTGAGTTATAAATGGATGAGAAGAAAAGATGAATAAAAACTCTAAATCCCAGAATGCTCAGTGCTAAGGCACCTAAGCAGAACCTCTTTTTCTTTAGACCCACAGGCCTCATAGGGCAGCGTGTGAACCTCACAGGCGGAGATGCATCTTAAAAGACGCCTTGGATCCTATGTGTGTACGGGGAGTGGTGGCCTAGTGGTTAGAGCAGCGTGCTTGTTCTCTGAGAAGGTTGCCAGCAGTGGCGGCTGGTGAAAAAAAATCTTGGTGGGGCTGGCCAATAGATTTCCCTGCCTAACCCAGTACATGCATTTAAATTAAAAGTCGGAAAATTACTACGATTCCACAATAAGCATTTAATTAATAAAAACATTGTTCACAAAGGATTATTTTGGTGTTTTTGTTTTATTAATCCTTTTCACAGACTCATGCCAGAGGGTTTGCATACATTGTACATGTACGTATATTATTACGAAACAAACGTTAACATCTTGACTTAAATATGTATCCTAATTTTTTATTTATATAATGGTTTAAGTAGAACAATGACTAGTGCAAAATTGAGTTGTATTTACCGGAGATGAAGTGTAGACTGCAAATTCTGTCATGGTATGATGGCTCCCCCAGTCCATTGGGATTGTCTGCCTGCATCCTTTTCATTGAAAATATCCATTTCTTTCTTCTTTCTTCATCCTTCGGTAAACGACAGAAACGTACATCCAACGATTTGGAATGCCTCTGTGGGCAACCGGGAGCACAACAAGTCATAGGCATTGTTTAGATTCCAAAAATAAACTAAAAGTACGCTCTAAATCACCCGTTTTGTCATGGTAGTAGATGGAACAAGTACTGTTTTTGCCGACCACCGTGACCCGGATGTAGCGCGGATGTAGCTCGTGACGTCACGCGTGAAGTGCACCTATCACTGTGCAGCTAGGGCTATGACTCCAGGAGCCCCGAAGCCATTCATTTTGGCGATGCTGATTGGCCAAATATTTATAAATCTTCCCTAGCAACAGTATATGATTGGTTATTTTGCTACACTTGTAGGGCTCCTTGAGTCACAGCCCCAAAAGTGTAGAAGAAGAGAAATGATACGTTCTGTTGGTGGAAATGCAGTTAAATGAGTCAATTGGTAGAAGCGTTTTAATAATTCTTATTACATGTAGCCACGTACTATTAAGTAAAAACTGACATTAATAATACATAAAAAAAATCTATATATATTTTGACTTTTCCCTTCCACATCTAGGGAGGGCAGCACCCGAGCGCCCCCTATGGGCCAGCCACCACTGCTTGCCAGTATCTGATTTGAACCCCTGCAGACTGCCACTGTGGGTCCCTGAGCAGGACCCTTAGCCCCAGATTGCTCCCCGGGCGCTGAGATGGCTGCCCACTGCTCCCTGAGTGACAAGTTAAATGCAGAGACAACATATCCACTCTGTACAAAGTACAAAGTAGTAATCTGTTGAAAGAAATGGAAGGTTAATGTAGAAACTAATGATAATACTGATAATCCAGTTGGAAACTGGAGTTGCATACACATAATACTGGAGATAAATGCAATATAAATTCCAATAAATTCACATTGTCAAAGATTGTAGACATATAGGCTAGTTTTGACTGGTTATGTTTTTCCATGTGTGCATATGTATAATTATCAGCAAGGGAAAACTGGAGTTTGACTGTTTAAAGGAAAATATACCTCCTTTCTTCCTTTTCACATTGAAATCATTCAGTTGTTGTTTATATTAAGTAGAACTGAATCGCTTTGGTTTGAATTCTTCGTTAATTTACCCCACGTTCCCGATTTTTACTTCTGTTCTGTGGAGCACCTGGGAGCAAGGTTGCTGGTTTGAAACTGTGTCTGTGTCACTCTAGGTCCCTGAGCAAGACTTGTGACCCCGAATGTCTCCTCTGTGTGACTATAAAGGGAAATAGTGTATATATCGTTTATTACAGTAAGTGTTTTTGTTCATTGAAGTTATGTCAGTAGTGAAATGATGCTTCGCATCCTTTTTTCACTAAAACAATAAAAACATCCAAAGGTTTTTTCTGTTTCATATGTTTTTTTTTTTTTTTCATGGTTTTGTTTTCAATGACGAACCGGAAGCAACAGACATGGAGACAGAAGAACGGTTTAAAGGACGGTAATGATAGAGGGGACGTGGACGAGAATACTGACCGGCTGGGAGGGCTCTGGTCACAGACGGTGGGGAAGGAGAGAAGAGGTGGAGCTCTGACCGGCTGGAGAGGCTAACTTACAGGGCGGATGATGTAGGATGAACCTGGGGAAGTTAGTCCGGCTGTGGTGATCAGTGACAGACTGAGGTGTGGTTCCAGATCTGATGAGACATTCAACGATGGAGGGTGGAAAGGCCAGATGTTCAGCAGGAGTGGAGGAGCTTCAGGTCGACTGGAGTGACAGGAAGGATCGAGGGATTTGGAGCTTTCAGAGGACCAAGATGATGATGATGGTGATGACCAAAGACTTGACATAACAGAGCAGCGATGGATCTAGGGAGGAAAACCAAATAATCAGTTTGAGGAAGCAACTTGGAACAAGGTTCTGGTCAGGTACCGCTCAGGTGAGCTAAAGCTGACGCCCTCCATCTGTCTCCAGCCGCCTCTTGATTGACTGATAAACGCCTGCTGCCATGGTCCGCCTGTCGCACCCTGCAGGAGAAAGGTAGAGACCACAACCAAACACCTCTGATCCCATTAACCACACCTGACAGATTTTTCATCAGCCTGGTTTATTTTTGCTTCCCTATGCACAGTGTGTGTGATGTATTAGGGTGCAGAACCAGCGCTGTCTAGAACCAACCTGTCATTGTTAGATATGTTTATTTCTGACTGACTTTCATCAACAATGGCGTCTGATACCTTTTTAAGGCGTTTGGCCGACACTAAAGCAAGTATCTAGTCATTTAGCAAACGGAATGGGTATGAGTTATATAAAAGGCAAATGTATTCTTTTCTGCTTAGGAACTGAAGTGAAGTCTTGTGTGAGAGTAGTTTCCTTTTCCAAGCTTTCCATGTATACCTTCAGAAAAAAAGGAGCCAACTGTTTGGAAAGCAGTTTGTAAACTTGGATTTTAAACCATCTACACCAGCAGATTTTTCAGGCTTGAGGTTTTTAAAAGCATCTAAGATTTCAAGCAGATAGATTGTCTAATTGCCATACAGTCTGTTATCATCAATGTGTTATTTTCCACATTGCATAATAAACATACCCTTTGATAAAGTCTTTATTTCCAATTCTTACCAATATTAATCAACGTGAATACACCTTCTCCACAAGGATTGCTTTTATTGTTGAAATTAAGACTGAAAGAACTCCATTAATTCTCCAGGTTTTTCCCAGTAAACAATCCATGTATTACCATAAAACGGGCTGTATAAAAAAAAAAAAAACTGGCTGATGAAATGGATGAAAAACTATTTTTGCATGTAAGACTGTAATAAAATTTAGACCAATGTCAAACCTGGCCTTTTTTTGTAACCTTTGTGTTCATCCTAAACGGCTCCACTAAGTGCTATGAAGGACATGCTGCAACAGTTACTGATCAAAGTAGTTAATACTGGGAACTAAAACGGTTACATATTAAGTTATTTTTATCCATCCATGGGTAGTCTTGTGATGGAAGTCGGCGTGTCTCAAAGCAGGTTGATGACCTGGGGCCTGTTTCAGAAAGGAGGTTAAGTGAAAACTCTGAGTATGTTAACCCTGAAATGAGGGAAACTCTGGGTTTTCTGTTTCAGAAAGGGAGGTAAGTTAAACCTGAGAAAGCAGAGTAAGTCAAGCCCGTTTCTGAAAGAGAGGTAACTTATACTCAGAGTCAGTTACCATGGCAATTTACTCTGTGAACCTAACCTGGTCGGGAGCAGGTTTTCTTCAGAAAACCCAGAGTTTATTTTGGTCTCCTCCCCTTTTTTAAAAAGGAAGTGGTGTTTAAACACCTCATTGATTTTTTGGGGACATATTAATTGCGCACATTTCAGTCACGCAGAGCGCATCAAAGGGAATGAAATGGCATGACCTTTTATGGATGATCCTGTTGACGAAGAGGCTGTATTACTTCGTAGGGAGTTACATTTACGTTGGGAAAGGATTTTGAGGCCCAGAGTGGATTTTTTGTCATATCCCTATCCTATCACAGCAATTTATATGGTGTTCTTCATTTGCTAAAAAAAAAAAAAGAAAACAAAAAAAAATATTTTAAAATAGTTTCAATATTTCCTAGAATTCACCTGTGACCATACACTCACCTCTAGCTTTAGCTTCAAAATGTCGATTTCCAGATCTGCATTTTGGATCTGGCAGTCCAAGTATACAAGTTCTTTGCTGTTTTTTTTCTATCTTTTTAATAAGAAGAAGTCTATATAACTCCTTAACTGGCAACTGAAAATACATTAGATTAGAGTTACATCATGAATGCAGTCTAAAATTCAGAATGAAACTGTGGCATTTACTGTAAATCACTGAACTGTGTCCATCTGTGCACCAGAAGTTGATGGACCTTCCTCCTGCTGTTCTTCTAAGTCAAATGAGAATGAACATTTAGACCTATGTCAAAAATGCTGCTGCACTGCTAGACACTGAATGCCATTTAGTCATTTAATATGTCAAATGTTTGTAAAGCCAGGTAGCTACTCCTATGATGTGCTCAAGGCTTACCTGCTTGAAGTATGTTTATATATTTCATTTTCAGCTGCTGCCATGTTCTTTTGATGCCTGCAGGATTGCACCTATCCATAAAAATTAAATTAGGTTTAATAAAATACTGTTCTTCCAGTTTCACCTCTGATATTATAACAGTTGGGTAAGTTACTCTAAAATAGTTCTTAATTACTAACTACAAATTTTATCTTCGACAAGTCTAATTAGATTAATGTAATAATTACTGTCACTAGAAAGTATTGGTCTACTTACTAATTTGTTTTACTTACTTATTAATTACTTTCTAAATCCCAAATCAACCTCAACCACTTGAACAATACAAGGAGAGACAAGAAACTGCACTTCTAATGCTTTCAAATTAAAACAATATTCAATTGCATGAATTAATCTTAAATTGACCAAAGTGTGTAACTAGAAGGAGAAAGTTAAATTAAAAATATACCTTTTAAAATTTGATACTAAATCCACTATTGTTTTATAGACTTTAATTTAATCACAGTATTTAGATGACTTAGTAACTTAATTCATTACACCCAACACTGTATAAAAGTAATTAAAATGTAAACTTACGCATTGACTCGAGCAGCTATTTTCACCCAGGCTAACTCTCTCTCCTTTGCCGCTGCAGCCGTGTTGCTTTTTTTTTTTTAAATACATGTTCAAATTCTGCAAATGCTTGCATAAACACATCCAGTTCAGCTGGTGAGAAATATGCACACCTTTTTTTGTCTGACGCTGTTGCCATGGTGACTCGTAATATCTGCACTCCATTGATGGCTTTTTATAGTTGTGGTGCACGCGCTTAACTCAGAGTCAGTCAACTCAGAGTTGATTGAACTAACTCATTTCAGCTGTTCTGAAACCCAAAACTCAGAGTTTCCCATCTCAGGCTAAGTCAACTCAGAGTTCAAGTTTTAACTCAGAGTTGGTTGAACCTCCTTATTGAAACAGGCCCCTGGTGGTCTACCATGGCTACTTTCCATGGTGAAAGTTCATGTAGGAGCCTTCCATCCAACCCAGAACTTTGACGGTCTTCACCAAAATGGACTCTGAAATGCTGAAGCCACAAAATGGACTCACATTTGTATATTGCACGGTTTTAATAATACTCTCCTGGACACCGGGAATCACACACTGTCTATTTCCCCTGCATTGTTTACATTTCAATTGTTTACAAAAAAATCGCTGCTGCATCTTTATCCTGAAATTTACTGCAATTTACTGTGATTTTCATCAGTGGATGCTGGAAAACAGATATGTGTTAAGGTTATGTAAAGAATAATACTCCTCTTAAAGAAAAAAATAAATCACTTCTAAGATGAAAACAAATGTTTTAAGAAAATATCTGCTCATGTGGCCATTTCCAGCTGTGCTTTTTGCCATGGCCAAACCAATTTTATTAAGTGCACAACACATATTTGCAATTGGGCACAGATGACTTCATTTTTACTTTGAAGAAATTAAGGAGTTAGAAAGGTAGTGAGATATAATCTAGATCTGCTGCTATATGCTTTACTTGTAACATTCATATTTATGTTAGAAAACGCAATTTTTAATTCATTTCCTTACCAATTTTCATATAATCAATATCCACTCGTTGCAATTATTTTAAATTCCTTAAGAATCCGTTTTGCACATGAGCATACATGCATTGGTTTGACTGTTTTAGGATAAATTACCAAATCCAAACACCAATTTAGGTTTACACCAATAAGAACAATAGACAGTCATTTGAAAACAACATAAAAACCACATTATAATCTGTTAACAATGCATTTAACTGGGTATCCACTCAGGTACTATTTATTTGACACAGCACAGTAAAGGGAGAAGCCAACCAGTGGGGTTACATTACAAAGCAAAAGTTGTTTTAGCATGGCGTTCAACCTAAGGCTAGCTTTCATGTTATTTGCTCTAAAAAGTAACATGGTCCCTTACTGTAACACAGCAGGGCCTTTAACTGAAATCTTACATGATCTATCTGCATAGTGAGCGATTACTTTTTCACCGGGAAAGTTTTGAAACTTATCTGTGGGGTGCTGATGCTGTTAGCTGTGATATCACGTCTTTCTTCCTCAGCCAATCCGGCGTGTTTCAGTTTGTTTTGGGTGCGCCCCCTGCTGTCGGGAAGTCTGAACAACAACAACAACAACAACAACAACAACTCTTAAAGGCATACTATGCAACATTTTTCAGTTAATAAATGTGTTCCATACCGTTTTGGATGATTAAATGAGTCATTTCAGGTTGAACAAAGGTTTTCTCGGCCGCCCTGGTGGTCTGTGGGGGAAATACCGTACTTGCAATTGCAAGAGCCCTCGGCCCGCACCCACAGGCTCAGAAGTCCCTTTTTACGGCGAGAACTCCATGTGTTTTTGCCCTGCCATTCACTATATGCACGCGCGAAAGCAACAACAAAGAACCGCGAGGTATTTTTTTTTCTTGTTTTTTATTATCTTTTTTTTTTTTTTTTTTTTTTTTTTTAATGTTGCCGAGGTGTATCTCGCCAAGATAGCGCTGCTTGATGTTCATACTTTCACTGAGTTAGTCATTGTTTGTACTGCCGTTTTTTCCACTTTTCGTTGCGTTCGCCTGTCTGCTAAGCTCAAAACAACCAAGGCGCCTAGCTTGACAGAGAAACCAGAACAGCTGAGCATCTTTATGACAGTGCACTTTTACTTTTGCCCTCTGGGGGGAGCCTCGCTGGAAAATCAACCCCGGTTGCATAGTATACCTTTAATGCATCACGTGACTTTTGGCAGAAATCTACCGCAGAAGGTGTGGAATTGTTTCGTAGTCGAGCAGAGGCTGTTTAGTGTGAGCAGAGACCGTTTTGTACTCGAGGACAACTTTGGGGACAGTTTGAAAAACAATTTTTTTTTGGGTGAAACACATTTCTCTGTGTACAGCGTTTTGGCAGGAAACTAACTCCATAGAAGCCTTGGAGCAGTTAAAAAGTTTGCTCCTCAGTCATGTGACTTAGGCCCATCCAGACTTTAACAGGTTCTTCTTCCTCTCCACTGAGGCTTTCTCACACTCAAGGGTACAAGAGGAAAGTTTAAGCTGTCAGATCAGTTGGAGCCTGTGGTTTATGATGCGGTCGACTAAAAGTCCAACTTTAACACCTATAGGATCAGGGACCCATCAGGAGACGAGAGGAGAGTTCACATCAACCTGCTGCTCCAAGTCAATTTCTTACCTTTGGACATTTCATTGAGGATCCAGCCCTCTGCTGGTTTGTCACTGTTTCTGAGAAGTTGATGTTTCATTGGTGGAAGAAGATACTGGCACCTTACAGCCTGACACCCCTCCTTGTGTCAGCGAGTCCAGTGGCATTTACACATTATCCTGAGTTCAGCAACAGTCACCGGATGAGAGGGAGGATCCACCTCCACCTGCTGTGATGTCTTCTCCTTCACCTGAGTGGGCTGGTGCTGGTGCTCCTTCAATCCCCTCCAGAGAGTCTCAGATACATCAATGCGACTCTAATGACCATCAAGACTCAACATTAGGTCAAGACTGACAGCACGGCTGTCTGAGTCATTCAGTCAGTATGTAGGTTGATTGAATCAATGGTTCAGATTGAGCCTGTTGTGGATCAGAGTTCTCTCCCTGTTATAGATCTCTGATTGGTTTTAGCACCAGTCTGTGTTCCTGGTCATGTGACTGCTAATTCTTTGAGTCAGCAACTTGCTTTTTATGCAGACGGCATGTCAACGTTTTCATTTCTGGTATTCTGGGTAAAGGAAATGGCCAAAGTAATGTGGTGTATGGGGAACCACGGCCTGTCTAGTAGCTTTCTGTTGCCACTTAGTCTTTTAGTTGTTGGTTTTCTGCTGATTTTGTCCACTGACTGTGGTGAGTTGTTTGACCTGTATTATATGTTCTTTCTTATTATGTTTAATTTTGTGTTGTTTAAGGGGCTGAATGTAACAGGTCTCTCTGTTGATATTTATTTTATAAAACAAAAGTTGGCTATTAATGAAGTTGTTTGTTCATAATTGACGGTTCCTGTGCTCCTTGGTGTCTCTTGGGGATTTGGTCCTCCAGCTTTGTTCCTGTTTCTTCTTCTTTTGTCTGGTGTTCCACAGGTATTTATTTCTTCTTCCCTTTTTATTATTTGTCCCTCAGGGAAGGAATGAGTTTTACAATCTACTGCAATCCTTTTTTTCTATCGTCCAAATGTTTATTTGTCTTCTCTTTATTAATGATAAGTCTTTGCAGATTGACATTTCAGCTGTTATTAGACCGTTATTGCACTTGATGGAGCCACTAGCTTAAGCTTTTTATGATCACGATATACAACATATGCTACCTTGGAATATTGTTTCATATAAATCTGAAACAAATGCTAATTTTACATATTTTGATTTTCAGGTCTAATAAACGGAGAGCGCCTCCAAACACATTCCCAGTGTCTCGTGAGTCTTCTAATCATCTCACAACGCAGAAGTTAATCATCACATGAATACGTCAGCCGGTCCATTCCAGCTGAATCCCAACAGCAGCAGCCGTGGTTCTGCTCACAGCAACATCAGCAGCTGCTGGACATCCTGCCAGGATTAATGAAGCTGGGACTGAACGTCAGGGTCGTCCTCCAGAAACTGATTCCTGAAATCCTTCTCTGGAAAATCATTATTGTTTAAAATCAATCTGAACTGGTTTTTATCTGATGTCTGGAAACACATTTTTATTTTTCAACACTTTTTGTTTTCTACATTACAAATAATGAACAGATATTTTGTCTATTCTATTCATTTTCTTTGATTTGTATTTAAACCGAGAGACCATAACAACATCCTTTCTGTCTAGGATCAATTAATTATTTTGACTCTGATCTATTCTCGCTGGTTTCCTCGTTTACAGACAGAAACTTTCAGGAAAAGTTTCAGAATAAATATTTGATTATAACCCACAGAGGCAGCAGTCCCAGTGTGTTAAAGAACAGAACCAGAACCTGGAGCTGGGTCTTTAGATCCATGGATGCTGCAGTTTCATCTACTGACCAGCAGAGGGAGGCAGAGAAGCTGATATCCAGGATCATCAGTTTCAGAGGTGCTGATAGGATGTCTGCACGGTTTAAAAGCTGAAACATGTTCTGGTTTCTAATTGTTGTTTCTATGTATTTTGTGTCTTGATATCATTTGTGATTTTTCAGCCTTTAATTTTTATGATTTAATGTGAAATAAATAAATGTTTTAGCTTCTTAGCATCACAGGGATTATTTATTTAGCTTTTAGAGAGTCCTGTCCCTTTAAATGACGGACAGCCAGTCCAGGGTGGACCTGTAACCACTGATGGATGGAGATGTGGACCAGCGGACCAGCCCGTCCCAAAGGTTCTGCAGAGATTACTGAGGAACACATGGATCAATGTTGATGGAGACATTTCATCCACAGGCTTTCAGTTCTGGTTTGTTGTTTTGTTAGATTCACTTATACAAAATATACAAAAATATTTAGATGGTAAAGAATATTATCTGCAGGCCATTAATAGAGACTTAATCAACGATTAAAATAAAAAATAAACAACACATCTTCAAGGTCCGGTCTAGTTTTATTTTACACTCTTATTTTTGTATTTTATATTTTTTACCTTTCCTTTCTGGCAATAAGAATTATTGTCTTGATGTAAAAAAAGAGAAAGAAAACAGAATTAACGTTACAAAAATATTATTCTGAAGTCACTATGGCCTCACTCGGACATAGGAGGCCTGGAGACATGATGGCTGTGTATGAGATCCACTGTTTGCTGAGTGCAAGGCTGAATGCTGCGTAGATGCTGTGCAGGATGATTATTGTCTAGGATAGACTGTCTTTGTTTTGTCTCATGCCAAGGCCACTGTGCAGTATTAGGGAGAACAGAAAGCGAGACAGACAGAGACAGGGCAGAAACAGACTGCAGCAGGACCGTGGGGTGCGATTACTTTCCATCGATGTGATCTCTGTTTTTCAATAAAAGTGCTGGAACTTCATCCCCACCGTCTCCTTATTCAGTAACTCTGGGAACTCAGTTATTATTGTTTAGAGTTCGATCCACATTTACTTTCTCGAGTGAAGCCTTACTGCTTTCTCCATAGTGCTTCAATTGATTTATATATGTGTCATGGTTTTTAGGTGTTTGGTCCACATGCAGAACACAATCGGGAGGCAAGAGCAGTTTAAAGATATTTATTCCAGGCTGGGAGATACACTGAGAATAAGGCTGACAGAGTGAGCGGCCGACAGTGATCGAGACGCTGGGATCAAAACACTGTGGGAGAAAAAGAACAGGTTAAGCAAGGCAGATATGAGAATCTAACTGTAAGGTGGGTACTTACCGCCAGGCACAGGTAACCTAGCCGGGGGGAGTGGAGCGGAAGAACGGGTTCAGTGGAACTCTTCTCTAGGTGGAACTAGGTGACCGAGTGACAGGTGAACAGATGGAACGGAGGCGGGGAGCCTGAGCAGCACTGCAGCAGGAAGCAGGAAGCAGAGAGCAGCCGAAGGAACCAGGGTGAATCCAGGGAAGGGAACTCTTGTCCGACTTGGTAATACCAAGGGGCTCGAGGGGAAAGCCAGAGCAGAATCTGAGCAAAGTGGATTCAGGAACTTGATTTTAAGCTTCAGCACTTGAAAGAGCATCTGGAGAGTAATCCAGAGCACAAGGCGATCACAACGGTTTAACACTCTGGCGTCCTTCAGCTGACTGCAACATGCTGTTAAGCTCCAGGCTGGAGCTGCTGAAACGAGGTGCAGGTGGGCGCCATGCACACCTGTCAGCTACAATTACCTGTGATAGGGAAAGAGAAGAGAGCAGGCAGCGCTGACAGAAGCTGTACAGCACAGCCTAAAGAACCCTGACAATATGTAATTTTTTTTATTATTTTGGGATTTGATAGGGTTATATTTAATAACCCCTTTTATCCTAGAACGAAATCCAAACAAATACAAGTTTAGACTCTTCCAACAGAAAGAGGGCAGAGGAGCCAGGAGCTTGAGACGCCTTCCATCACAGTCCCGGCCCGTCTGCCTAGATCTACCTTTGTCTTTCTCCTTTATTGTCGGACATCGGGGGGGCAGGAGGATTCAGGAGTTCACAACATGGGGCTTAAAACACAAAAGAAGGTACAAGGGGGGTTTGCAACATGGGGTTTGGCATACAGAGACATATATGATTATAATATACAGCAAGACATTCCTGGTCTGGGAGGAGCATCTGTTCTCCCTGTGGGAAGTTAAAACAATAGAACATTCCTGCAAGCCAGCTCTTTAAAACAGACTAAATGCCTGTAACTAAATAAAAATAAAATGATTACATTCATATAATTCTAACAGGATTGTTTCAAATTTAATTGAAACGGAAACAGAAATGTAAAACAAAAAGAGAAAGAAAGGAAGAGAAAAGGTCAGGCAAACGTTAAAAGGGAGAAACTGTGACAAAAATAGATCAGAGGAAAAAGGCAGTAAAAGATAGAGGAGAGGAAAAGGAGAGAGAATATAACATCTTCAGTCTGCTTCTACACCTGCAGAGAGATAAAAGAACAGCAACAGTCTGTGATCCTAAATTCAGCACCAAGCTGAATGTCTCTGTGGGAACATGAATGTTTTTAGTCTTTCTGCATCATGTCAGGCAGATTTTTTCCTCTGCTGTCAGATTCAAATCCAGACGATGAAAGCAGCCAGCAGCTTGAGCTGAGCAGCCAATCAGCAGCAGCAGTGTGATCTGTGGGCTGCAGGGGCTGATGGGAGCTCTGAGGAGCTGCTAGAAACCACGTGGCCCTCGTCTGATCTCACAGCTCGTCCTTGTTTGGCCTCAGCTGCATCAGAGCGCCACTTCTCCCCAGGTTCACCAGAGGAAACACCACTGCACAAAATGCTTTTCCTCCCAGCTGCTGCTCTCTGCTGTCTGTGTTCAGGTGAGTGTTTGCAGCCAATCAGGAGCCAGCAAAGCCCACCTGGAGCCAACACTGTCACACTAACCTTCACCTGTCTGTCTGTGTCTCTACAGCGCTGACTGCCATGGCAGCACAGCTGCTTCAGGAGGATCTATCTCTGACCAGGAGAGAAGGTCAGAGTGTCTCCTTCAGCTGTGGAGGAACTCATCAGTGTTACTATAATGATGAGACCTACTGGTACCAGAAGAAAGAGAATGAAACATTTAAAATAATTTTTCGTTTTTATAAGAGTAGTTGTGAAATTCTTAAACAGTACGATCATCCTGAGAAAGATGATTTCTCATCAGAGAGAATTCAGAACGGCTGTGCATTGAAGATAGATAAAGTTAAACTAGATCATTCAGCCTCCTACTACTGCAGCTGTGTGGTGTGGAGCTCCCACAGTGAGAAATGATGCGTGCAGCCTGAACAAAAACCTCCAGATGAACAGATGTCTGAGCTGCACAGTTCTTCTTCCTGTTAGAGGAGAAGAAGTGAAGCTTGATGGCTGCTTTCCTTCTTCAGGCCCTTTGGTGTCTTTGTTGTGAATAGAACAACTCTTCAGCAGCTTGAACAGATCATCTCTTCCTATTCCAGCCATGATGGTGTTTGGCTCATGAAGAGAGGAGCTGATTCCAGATCACATTCACACATTGTTCACCTTCATCTCAGACGCATTTAGAGGCTGAACAACAACTGTCTCTGGTTTTAATGCTGGCATTTTCATTCTAAGCTTAGAAAAAGACAAAGATGCTAAAGTAAACTTTACAAATAGAAACAAAGCAGAGAATCTCTGAGCTGCTGCTGGAATAAAGTCTGTTGCTTCTTATTAATGTTAATAATCTCTCAGTAAAACACTTCCAGCAGATCTTGTTGTTTAACAGCTTTCAGCAGATTTAGGAGATCATTTCACTTTATTCTACTTTAAAAGACAAATCTTGGACTGATCTCAGGTCAGCATTTGGGATTTTATTTATTTTTAAATCTAAATAGATGCTTAGATTTCTATTTTGCCCCTAATACATTTTTTGTTGTTTTTAAGGTTTTTAATTAACCTTTAATCATGTCAGAATTGTTCAACAGTACAATAGAGCGATAAATAAAATAATATTTAATCTAAGATGAAATTTCTCCTTTTTAATAAGCTGTTTTCAGGCTGATCTGTATGACAGTAATATCTGTGTATAAAGTCTACGCTCCTGTTCTTCTCCATGAATTTCTCTGACTGTAAAATCATTCTAGCTCGTCTTCATTTTCTTCAGTCTGGCTGGAGATAATCATGAAGGAGGAGAATCATCCAGGACCGGTTCTGGTCCAGTTCTGGTCCAACTGGATGTTTCCATTCTTTTAAATCCAGAGAAAATAAAGAGAATTGTGAGGTGAAGAATGTTCTGTTCCCTCTGTAGTTCAGCTGCTTCTCAGTGTGTGTCCATTAAATCAGAAAGTTTTCCCTCGGGCAGATTTCCTCCTGGAAGATCAAACTAAATGACTGAGGCTGGTGGAACTGATCCTTCAGACGCCTGACAGACGCTCTTGGAGTCTGAAGGGGGTCCACTCCTCTGGGTTCTGCTTCTGCTCGTCCAATCATTGCTTCTTTAAGGACTTTGTCTTGTTGTCTGCAGCTGTGTCCAGGAAAGCTTCTCCAGCCGTAGGAGACGATATATTCATCAGCCACAGTTGTGTCTAGTCAGGGATGTGCTGGTGGAGCAGGAGGAACACCTTCAGCCCATGGATGGAGGCCTTAAGTGTCATGATTTAGGTCTTTGTTCCTTCTTGTTCTGGACTTTTCTGGACTTTTGCCATCAGCCTGTCTCCTCTCAGCCATCAGCCACTATTCAATCAGTTCAGTCAACAGTCAATTAGCTCACATCAACTCCACCTGCTGCCAGTAACTGCAGCAGAGCTTTCAGCTCCATTGTTGTCTGTGATTCCTGGTGTTTCTTACTGGATATTAGTGACTAGGACAACCCCTATACGCTGCTGTAGACAGAGATAGAGACACAGGAAGATAGAGGATGGATAGGTCTTCTTTATTGAAGCCTTTAGTCTCTTCTCCAACAGACTTCTTCAGTCTGGATAGGGAGGAACATTGTTTTCGCAGAGGAGTAAAGGAGCCATTATTGGGAAGAGAAACTTCCATCACTAAACAGGCTCCAGTTTGCCCTCTTCTAATGTTATTATTGTGAGCATCAGTCAGCCTCCAGGGAACAATGAGTGGCCGTCACAGCAAGGCAGATGGTCCTCTTTTACATGTGAACAAGCAGTTTGATTTTCATGGTTAAACTTGTTGATCCACTGAGCAAAGATCCTGCTGACTGAGTTTATCTGGAACTGCTCTGACTGAAGAAGTCTGAGGAGAAGAGACGAAACATTTCAGCACAGAAGAACCGTTCAGAGGACCTGTCCTGTTTCTGTTCCTCCTTTTTGTAGTTTCTACCTGGATGATTGAGAAGCATCAGGACATGTTGACAGTGACACATTCATACAGGAACCATTGCTATGCATTGAGTCTCATCAACAAAACCTGCTGTTCTAAGGTGGAATGTGACTTATCTGTAAAAATAAATAAAATGGATGTAGCATATTTGACTCTTATCTGATTATATATTATGGCTCAAATTAAAGCTGAGAAAATGTTCTGATACATAGAAATGTTTTCTCCTACAGAAACACGTTGTGCTATAAAGATGCTGTCAGATTATTTTAACAGCTGAAGCTGCTTTATTGGGTCACAGTTGATTTTGTACCTTCTGATATATTGAACGATGAAATATTTCCTTTTTGGTTCATTCTGGTTCGCTGCCCCCCCACCCCTGGTCTAGAACCGCCCCCGCTCTGACTCCTGATGACCTGACAGGCTAATCTATCACCAAGGGCCAGAACCAAAGGCTGTGTTTGGGTCTTACTTGATTATTTTCTAATGATTTACGTAAATCCTGCAAACTGATAGCAAATTGAAAAATGGTGTAAGTCAGGTGCTTCAGTGATTTCATTCTAGTAATAGTAATAGGGGAGCAGTGGGCTGCCATATGCAGCGCCTGTGGAGCAATCTGGGGTTTAGGGTCTTGCTCAGGGACCCAGAGTGCAGGCAGTGGGGATCGAACCGGGTACTTGCATCCTTCTCTGAGTGCAAGCGCACTGCTCTAACCACTAGGCCACGACCCCCCATACACTGAGACACAGCTCGGTAGGCAATTTGGGTTTAAGTGCCTTGCCCAGGGGCACATCCACATGTGACAAGAAGTTTCTGATCAAGAAGTTTCTAAGAGCTTGGAACATATGGTTTCTGTTTTGCTACCACAACTAAAGCAATAGAGTTTGGACTGAATGAATGACATCTGCGTTAACTGTTATGCAAAAGGGCGGGAAAATGTGTCAAACCAACGAGAATGGGTTAACTCATTTGCAAGAGGTGTCTTTTGCTCTGCTGAGATGGTGATGAGGCAGATTGAGAGGTTGCCAGTTTCTTCAAACAGGTCAAAGAAATCAATAAAAACTGTAATTTTTACCCGACTTGGTAAAAGTGTTAAAAATACTTTGTTAATGCTGAGAGGTCAGAGAGAAGTGCTGACGCTGCAGGAATCCCTCCATCTTTGTCAGGGGAGAGTCTGAAAAGGGGCGGGGTCTTTGCTCGGCTCTATTTTCCTGCCTTGAAACGTTGGTAGAGTGATTAAAGGAGGCAGTTTGGTTCCCAGCTCAGACGCAGCTCTCTTTCTGCTTCATGACACCTTCAGCTTCCAGGAAACCACAGACCACCAAGCAGCATTCATGATCTCAGGAGATTTCAGCAGCTGCAGCTCAGACTGAACACACTGAAGACTTTCAGCCAGACAACATGCCAACAAAGAAGGAAACACACTGGCATAGATGAGAGGCTTCATCCAGGATGTCTGCAGAGCTTCCTTCACTCCTACTTTGGACCTTCAGAGCACATTTCTGATGTTCTGCCAAGGATCCAGACAGGAGCTCAGAGCAACTTCTCCAAGACAGTTCAGCTCTGATCTCCTGAACATGAGCTCATGTTCCACCACTGCTTGCTTCTCATTCAGACACTTTTTACATCTGCATCCAGTCATGAAGAAGCAGCAAACTTTCCTCCACTTGATCCTGAGGACAACATGAAGATGTGAACTAACTCCCAGATCCAGTCCATGTGGACTAAAGTAGTGGAGCGAGCCACTGACTGACATCAGCATCAGAACCATGCTGCTAGTGTGGCTGAAAGAAAAGAGAAGAAGAGACGGTCATGTTGATGTGAACATTAGAGAAAGACATGATGGAGCTGAAAGCTGATCCTGCTTCATCATCTGGACTGCTTCTCCTCAGCCGAGCCATTCAGCAGCAGACGGCTTCTGGTAGCAGTCTTTGTCCCTGTGTGGAGGATACTGCTACCATCTGTGCTTCTGGAAGCAGCTGGATGGAACAGGTAAGAACCAACATTTATTGTTTGATTGGACAAGTTCACATGTGTTTAAAGTCACTTTCTGCTGCTTCAGCATTTACATGTTAGTTTTTATCATTAGGAGAGAATTCACCATGAAAACATCAAGAATTTAGGAGAAACATGTGAAAAGTCTCTGAACTTTGTAAT
This sequence comes from Fundulus heteroclitus, assembly GCF_011125445.2. Classification (NCBI taxonomy): domain Eukaryota; kingdom Metazoa; phylum Chordata; class Actinopteri; order Cyprinodontiformes; family Fundulidae; genus Fundulus; species Fundulus heteroclitus. The sequence continues at coordinate 748,025 of NW_023397066.1, read as the reverse complement.
GATATAACTTTTGTATTTTCAATAATATTAGAGAATAATATTTGAAAACCTTCAGTAACTCTGACTCTGTAATATCTGCTAATATTGCTGATAAAAGTCTAATTAGTGTAAAATCTTCTTTAAACATTTACTAACAGCTAAAACTCAGTGTTACATGAAGCTGAGAGAGAAAAACTGAAGATAATCAGACTGAAAAACAGCAGAAAGGTTTTTGTATCAGTCCTTCTCACTGTGGGGGCAGTAACTATGACTTCCAGTTTGGTTCTGGAACCAAACTGTTTGTATCAGGTAAGAACAACATTTATTGTTTTATTATCGAAGTTAAAATGTCTTTAAATCACTTTCTGCTGCTTCAGGATTTTAAACTACTTATTAATTTTTTTTAAATATTCCTGTTTAATGTGCTGAAAATGCATCAAATGCAAATATAATTTAGACACAAAAGGATCAAAAATCTCTCTGAATGAATCAAACATTTAAGTTTCTAAAGGTTGTAAAGTTTCTTGGTAATAAATCCTGAATGTTTCTGATCAGCAGAGATGAAATCTGCTGAAAATGAGTCCAAAGGTCCAAAGGTTCTGGTTCTGGTTTTAAGTTCAGAGTGGAGCAACAGAAGCATTTTGCTGCCATGAATCAAAGGATTTTCTTCTGCTGCTTTTAAACAGTGTTCAGTGAGGCTGCAGGGTGGATCAGTGGGGAGAGCAGCGGCACCACGTTCTCACCCTGTGGCTCCTGGATGCAGCCGTTCTGGGTCAGAACCCGGAGCCCGGCCCGTTTACTGCACAGCTTCTTTCCTCTGACGCCTTTTCTCTCTCATTTCTGTCACAGAGAGAAAAATATTATTTAGAGTCAACGTGTTTGAAAGCTGAAATATTTACTGAGAAATGATGAAGATGGTATTTTAATTAATATTTTATATTTGATCGTCATTAATGACAGAATGAGACGGATGATTTCATGTTAAAGTTTTTCCTTTTAGCATTTAAATAAAACACATTTTTAACAATTATAAAAGTATAAATATTTAAATTTGGGTAAAATTAAATACATATTTTAAATCTTTTTAACATAAAATTATATATTTCAAAGAAGAAAAGTTTCTAAACATTAAATAACAAAGAAATATTTCTCAGTCGGGTGAGTTGATATTTTCTGATAAATAAAAACAACTCAGGCTATAAATGTTGTTGGTCAAAGTTGTTCATATTTTGAATCTATTAAATCAAACAGAAATATAATAAAACTAAAGAACAAACATGAGAAAAAATCTTGAAATTATTTATAAAATGTCTGCTGCTTCATTTCTGACACGAATATAAAGAAAAACTGCAGATAAAAACCAAAGATCTGAAAGTATTTAATGACGTGTTGGACGAGCAGATTTTAGATTTCACCATTTTATCTCGAACAAATAGAAATATGATATCATCACTGATTTTTTGAAACATTTGTTTACATTTATTTTATTCCTAGAATCAGATAAATGTCAGAAATCTGCCGAATTTAAGCTAAATTACTGCAGAAAAATTAATTATAGGAGAATTTAGGATTTTCTTCTGGTTTGAGAATTAAAGTTTTTTGTATATAATTGTGTTGTTTGAAAAAAGAATCTAAATGTGAAATAGAATATATATGTTGAAATGTTATTTCTTGTTAAATATGTTTGTTATGAACATGAATGACGGAAAAAGAAAAAAACAGTAATTTGTCATTTTCTGATCATTTAATGATGTCAGTGAAGCTCAGAGTCGCATAAAAACACTGAAGTACTGAGGAACAGTCGGATCAGAACATCTGATTTATTTTGTGAAAATGATGAAACCAGAAAGACAAAAATCTATAAATGCTTTAATTTCTGTTAATTCTGCTGATTTTCTACTGACAGTGAATGAAAACACGAGATTAAGGTCAGAAAATGACATCAGAGCAATAAAAGCCATTTTAATGCAGAAATGTGTCCTGAATGAGAAGCATGTTTAAAAGCTGCTTAAAGTGATTTTCTAAAGGTTCTGTTCCTCTGACCAACGGGCCTCATCAGAACCAGATTCTCATTTATTAAATGACTGTAAATAGACGTGAGAACAGCAAATGGACTGAATTCCTGTGGAGCTTTTCTGCTCATACCGACCACTCAGAGCTTCAACTAGAGCCACGTTCAGCCAGTCTCACACATTCAGTCACCGCTACGCAGGGCAGGGCGCTACGCAGCCAGGGCCTCACTGCCTTGCCCAGGGGCACATCAGCATGAGGCAGGAGGAAGCTGGACTCAAAGCAGCAGCTTTCAGGCTCCAAGATGGCTCCTCTGTTAAGCCCCAGAAGAGAGCAGAGTTCCTCCAGGGACAATATCTGCTGGTTACTGAGCTTCCAGCTGACCTCCAAACGGCCCAGCAGGCTCCGCTGAGAGAAAACAACATCAGAACCATGAAGATTGTGGAGAAGAAGTCTGAGCAGAACAGAAACTGGAGGCTGGATGTGTGTGTGGGGCATTTCTGGTGAAAGCAGCTTTTCTTCCTCCTCCAGTGAAGTAAGTGGAGGTGGGAGAGGAGCCAGAAATGTCCTCCAGTCAGAGCCCAGTTGCTCTGAGAGAAGAAGCTGTGGTGAAGCTGCCATGAGTCAGTGTCTGATGTGAAGGTGAATCCAGAGTCTGCAGGTAACTCTGGGCTGCATTGATGAGTAGTTCAGGGATCAGAGTCCATGGAGTTTGCAGGATCAGACTGAATGCAGAGCTGCAAGCTGCTGCTGACTGTGTGAATGTGTGTCTGTGCTGCTTGTTGCTGCTGTCAACCTTCAGATGTGCTGCCAGTGAAGCCCGTGGTGAGCGTGTACCCAGCAGCATCCAGAGCCCACCTGGAGGGGAAGAGCTACCTGCTGTGTCTGGCCTCAGGCATGTTTCCTCCTCTGGTCCACATCTCCTGGCAAAGACAGAAGGAGGACGGTGGTCTGGAGGATGTGGGAGAGGGAGAGCAGCTGGAGCTCAGAGAGTCGGGACGCAGCGCCTCCATCAGACTGCTGGATCTGGACCTTAACGTCCCCCAGAAATACCTCTGCTCTGTCAAGCATGAGGGGGGCCCAGTGAAGGCCCACAGCCTGCAAGGTAATGAAGGCTTGGTGACTGTGTTCAGCAGCTTGATGTGGAGACGCTGTCAGAGACAGCAGAGGAGCAGAGGACGCACATTTGTCCCTGCAGCTCCAAAGCTTTGACTCCTTTTCTCTTTCAGAGCTTCCAGCTCCAGCCTCCTGTCCTCCAGAGAGACCAGACCTGGCAGCTCTGCAGCAAGCTGACTGTAAGATCACCTGCTGACAAATCCATGATCAGCTTCAGCTCATCACAAGCTGTGTTTGTAGATTTCTGAGGTGTGTGTGTCTGTGTGTGTCTGCCAGTGTCCTTCCAGTCTGAGTGCAGGGTGAAGCTGCTCTGCCTGCTCTACACAGTGCTGATAGTCAAGAGTCTGGTGTACTGCTGTGGACTCTCTCTGCTGATGATGCTCACAAACCAGGGACCGTCCACCACCTGAACACACAGAGCTGACTCTCTGCTTTCTCTCCAGCTTTTCTTCCTCTGCTCGTTGCTGATTGCTGCTTTTAAAGCTTCTTCTGACGTCTTGAAGTCGCACATTAAGTCAATCTTTTTATTGCAGCTTCACAGAGTTCCTGTAAGGATTTCCATCCAGATGATGACATATTTCTGTCCTGACTGTAATCTGTGTTCTAGTAACTTTACATTTAGATCCTCTCTGATTATTTTCTGTCAGCTCCAGATTTGATGGTTTGTTGTCATCAGTTTGGTCTTTTTTATTTCATTGTAACACAACTTTGTGGACAATCACTCCTGTTTTTATTAAAACCTTTTTGTGGATAAAATGACCTCATAAACTGTTTGTGTTTGTTCTTCAATGCTCCATCTAACTCTGAGTCTTTGTCCAACATATTTCATCACACACTGCAGCTGATGAGCAACATGCTGAGAATCGATTAAAGGACAATCAGCTCAGTTTCACAGAACCGTCTGAATCAAAGACTTTTATCAAATACACATTTTTATTGTTTAGTTTTAAAGCATCAATGACAGGAAGCTGGAGACTCATTTTTATTAAAAACGTTTGTAGAAAATTGATTAATAATTTGCAGATTGTTAAAGGAGTTTTATTCTGAAGTCACTATGGCCTCCCGCACTCGGACATGGAGGCTTGCAGACATGATGGCTGTGTATGAGATCCACTGCTGATTGCAAGGTCAATGCTTGTGTGTTACTATGCAGAATACTGATTGTCTAGGATAGACTGGCTCTGTTTGGTCTAACTGCGGCCTGCTGTGGAGTATTTAGAAAGAAGATATTCAGAGACAGGGCAGACGCAGACTGCAGCGGGACCGTGGGGTGTGATTACTTTCCATCTATGTGATCTCTGCTCTGTTTCTCAATAAAAGTGCTGGAACTTCATCACCACCGTCTCCTTATTCAGTAACTCTGGGAAGTCAGTTATTATTGTTTAGAATTCCAATCACACAGATTAAGAAGCTAAAACAGTAAAAACCTAGTTCTCTGTGTTCTAAGTCTGAATCGCAGGTCTTCAGTCATCAGCTGAGTCTCTGATCTGAGAGAGGCGAGGTCCAGAATTACTGGTTCAGAGTTCTGACGTGTAAAACAGAGACAGACCATTTAGGATTTTAAATAATCAGCAGAAGCTTACATGAAGTTGTGTAATGAGAGGAGACCCATGAACAACAGGACTGAACTAGAACCTTAATGTTCTGGTTAAAGTTCAGCTACTGATCAGAAACATTTGCCAAGTTTCCATCTTAGAGCTTTTTGTTGGTTAAGGTGTGACGGTGACTCTGTTAGACAACCACCAGGTCCACTAGAATAGACTTCAGTCTGATCTGGGTTTAGTTCTAGGAAATAAGAAGCCATCTGGTTCTTAATGGGAATAAGGCAGAGGAACAGAGAACCCAGATTGTTCTGATTTCAGTTCTAATGAGACATAGAACAGAGTCATCAGTGGAACGATGCTAAGACACAGGGCTGACATGGTAGATAACAGGGCCGAGGACTCAGCCCTGAGGGACTCCACTAAACATGAGAGCAGCTGAAGAACTAAAGCTGTCAGCAGTGACTCTGAAGACTTTGTGTGATTATTCTGATGGAAACCAGTGGAGAGCAGATCCACAGAGACCAAACCAGTTTGAAGTGAACTAAACCAAAGATCAGCTCTGACTGAGACGTCCAGACTCCTCTGATGACTCTGCAGGAGGTTTTTATTCAGCCATCAGTGACTGAAACAATGAGAACGGAGCAGAACCAACATGGCCGTCTGGTTCTGCTGTGGTCTTCAGAGGAACACAACAACAGACTTGTTTGTGTCGGTGGTTTGTGAGTCTTTCTCTCCTGTTGCACCATGGGAAAATACAGACAGGTCTGATCAAACTTTAGATGCAGGTTTTTCACTGATGGACAAAGTTTTAATTATCATTATCAGCATTTATTTGTGTCATTAAACAGATTGAGCTGTTTTCAGTCTGATCAGCTCTGAGTTCAGGGTCTGAACTGTTTCTCTCCCTGATGAAGAACACAGGTGCTTCCTGGACTGATTCTCTCAGCTCAGCCGATGCTTGTAACTGTCATTGTGTTATTAAAGTGAAAAGCCACAGCTAACAGTGTGAAGACTGCAGAGAACAAACCAACACAGCTACAGGAAATGAAGTCTGATTGGCTGTCAGCAGTTTGTTCTGCTCTAATAACCACTGAGAACAGATTCATATCTGCTGCTCTACAAACTCATCATCTGCCCTCTGTCTCTGTGGTTTGTTTCTGCTTCCTGGAAACATTTCATCTGTTTTTATTTAAATTAATGTTACAGCTAACTGATTGTAATGTGAAGGCCTCGGGAGTTCATTTCCAGAACCATCATCATTAATCCTCAGTGTTCTCCTGTTGAATCCCTCTGACTCCCTGAGCTCCAGCTGATGAAACTACTTCAGCTCCTGATGAACACGGCCCTCATGAAGCCAACATTCAGACTTCAGTCCTGATTATCAAACCTCTGGATGCTTGTTTTTAGCAGCCGGAGCTTCAAAGCAGCTCTCTCTGCTGTTTGTTCATGTGTGGAAACAACAGTGTCATCAGCGTAGAGGTTTATATTCTCACTGTGAGATGATTCAGACAAAAACTAAATGATCAGAGAACATCCAGCTGAATCTGCTGGATCACCAACTCTCTACTGACGCTTTACACAGACTTTATATTAATAAGAGACATGTTGGTGTTGGAAAAAAGCTGTTTTATTCTCATTTACGTTTCATTACATTCACATAATTTAAATGTTGTTGATGTAAAAGAGAGAAAATTACACATAGGGTATATTTTTTTGTATTCCCTAAAATACTGAATTAATAAATGCGCAGAACTTACAAAACTGTGCTTATAATGTATGAAAAATTAAAAGCAAGAAGAAATTAATCACAATAAAATGCATCAAAATGAAACCAAACTTTACATTCAGTCTGTCCCTGATAACATTGTTAATACTGATCAAAGTGATGAATGTGATAAATTGCTGAGATGTGATGGTGCTGAAAGCTGGAGAGAAAGCAGAGAGTCAGCGTGTGTTCAGGTGGTGGACGGTCCCTGGTTTGTGAGCATCATCAGCAGAGAGAGTCCACAGCAGTACACCAGACTCTTGACTATCAGCACTGTGTAGAGCAGGCAGAGCAGCTTCACCCTGCACTCAGACTGGAAGGACACTGGCAGCTTCACTGGCAGCTGAGGAGGGACAGAAGCTGCTGCTGGATCAGGACCTGAAGGTGCTGCTGATGGTGGAGACCTTGTTGTTGGAGCTGGAAGTCCTGGAAGAAAAGAAGTCCAGCAGTTCAATCATAGCATGAAATGACCCAGTTTTCATCTGGATCTCTGATGAACTGCTTTTCGTACCTTGGATCTGGGTTTGGTCCTCCACTTTGCCGGTTTCATGCTCAACCTCACAGATATATTCATAATTGTTTAGAGTATTTTTATTAACCAGCCTGATGATGGCAGAACTTCTTGTCCCACTGAACTCCTTCTGTTTCTCCTCAGCAGGAGGCTCCTCCTGTTTGCTGTTCTGCTTCTGTCTTTTCCAGGAGAAATGGACCAGAGGAGGAAACATGTTGGAGGCCAGACACATCAGAGCGGTCTTTCCCTCCACAGCAGGTCCTGTTTTCACCGGGCACACAGTCACCTCGGGTTTCTTTATCGCTGTACCTGAAGACAGCAGCAACAAGCAGCACAGAGAGTCAGCAGCAGCTTCCAGCTCTGGTCCTGGAAGCTACAGAGCTGGGAGAAAGTATTTACACCCTTACAGATATGTACTGGTATGGTTTTATGTTAAAACTAAAATGTTTACGATCACAAAAGTACCACAAAGTCCTCCTTTGGAACCAGTTTCTACATCTAATATAACACTTTATCTCATTTGATGTATCAAAAAAAATAAATAAATAAATGATTCAATGTTAAAATAATGTAACATTTTTATCACTTGAAGGGAATGAAAATTTTAATATAAGGATTTTATTTTATATTTTCACTGAATCTGAATCTTTATGTATTCATGTTGATATTTCTGTATTGTTAACATGCTGAACATCTTCTTCATTACTGGGGGTGGTTCATATAAATATAGTATTTCTTTCTACCATAACATCACATTCATTAATTATTATTTATTTTGACTTTGTTATTTTTTGTCTTTTTATGTTGTTTAAACCAACATTTATTATAAGTTTATGATTTCACTAAAAGACGTCAAGCAGCAACACATCATGACCCGATTCATCCTGGAGGTCCCAGAAGAACCCAGAATAACATCTAAAGCTCTGGAGGCCTCAGTTAAGGTCAGATGTCATGATTCAACAATCAGACAGAGAGACTGGACTAAAAAGGCCTCCATGGTGGAGCTTCAAGACCAGAACCACGGCTGACTCAAAAGAACACAAAGACCCGTTTCACATTAACCAAAACAATCTTAATGATCCCCAAAATATTCTGTGCCCTGATGAGACCAAGGCTGAACTTTCTGGAAGGTGGACGTCTCATTACATCTGGTTTAAAACTGACAGCATTTCAGAACCAGAACATCAGACCTGCAGTCAAACACGGTGGTGGTGGTCTGATGGTCTGAGACTGCTTTGATGCCTCAAGACCTGGACGACTTGCTGGAACTGAGAGAACAATAATCCCAACAAAGACCAGACAGTCCACCTCTGAAGGGTTAAAAATAAAATATTGAATAATAAATCAGGAGAATAAAATAAATCTGTAGTTATGGCCTAGTCAAAGCCTGGACATAAATCAGGGAGAGATTCTAAGGTTTTTACCTTACCCTAATGCTAGAAATCTCTCTAGTGTCTGAATTAAATCGGTTCTTTAAAGCAGAGCGGGTCCAAATTCCTCCACAGTGACTTTAAAGACTCAGAACCAGTTATCAGAAACATGCGATGGTGGAACAAGCAGTTTATAATTACTTTTTCCCAGAGGACCAGGTTGATTTGGAAATATTTTTCACTGAATAAAGATTTAAAACAGTTTTTAGTTGTTTCTCAGATTATTCTTTATCTCAGATTAAATTTTATTTGATGATCTGAAATATGATCTAAGAGTGTAAATAAATAAAAAACAGAATAGATCTGTTAGGCGCTCATTTTCTTAAACACACATCTTCTCTGGTCACTAAACTTCTGATCAGTCCAGAACAAAGTTCACTCCAGAACCTGGAACCACCTCCAAAGAACCTCAGGGGAACATCACAGTTTTATTCATTTTAATCCATTTAATTGATCGTCTATAACGGTTTCTATCTGCAGGCCGGCGGGGGGCTGGTGCCTCTCACTATCCATCGTCATTAGATAAATAATAGTTATATCAAATATGAATTTTATTTCATTAGTTAACAAATAAATACTTTCTTTGGACTCCAGATCATTTTTCAATATATTGTTTTTACAAAGTATCAATTTCTTTCATTTTCAGGTAAAATAAAACATTTTATATCTGTTGCCTTAAGAATTATATTAACTTTTTTGTCTAAAATAAAAGTTCTGACCAATTTTAAATGATTAAACATTAAATATTTTTAGCATCAAGATTAGTAGCAGAGAAACTGAGTTTAGTTTTACATAAAGATTTTATTCTATCAAAAGGAAAGGTCCCGTAAATTCTAAATCAACAAAAAGTGACTTTAAACACTTTTCAGTTCTACGATAAAAACATAAATTTTGGTTCTTACCTGATACAAACAGTTTGGTTCCAGAACCAAAGACATATCCAGCCCACACAGTGAGAATGATTGATACAAAAACCTTTCTGCTGTTATTCAGTCTGATTATCTTCAGTTTTTCTCTCTCAGCTACATGTAACACTGAGTTTTAGCTGTTAGGAAATGTTTAAAGAAGATTTTACAGTAATTAGACTTTTATCAACAATATTAGCAGATAAAAAAGGGTCAGAGTTACTGAAGGTTTTCACATATCATTCTCTAATATTTGTTAAAATACAAAAGTATTTAAATAAATAGTTCAGAGACTTATTTTAACATGTTTTTCCTAAATTCTTGATGTTTTCAGGGTGAATTCTCTCCTAATGATAAAAACTAACACGTAAATCCTGAAGCAGCAGAAAGTGACTTTAAACACATTTGAACTTCTATGATAAAATAATAAATTTTGTTCTTACCTGTTACAAACAGCTTGGTTCCAGAACCAAAGAGGTATTCATCCCACAGTGAGAAGGACTGATACAAAAACCTTTCTGCTGTTTTTCAGTCTGATTATCTTCAGTTTTTCTCTCTCAGCTACATGTAACACTGAGTTTTAGCTGTTAGTAAATGTTTAAAGAAGATTCTACAGTAATAAGACTTTTATCAGCAATTTTAGCAGATATTACAGAGTCAGAGTTACTGAAGGTTTTCACATATTGTTCTCTAATGTTATTGAAAATACAAATATTATATTTTTAAATAGTTCAGAGACTTATTTTTACTTTTTTCCTAAATTCTTGATGTTTTCATGGTGAATTGTCTCCTAATGATAAAAACTAACATGTAAATGCTGAAGCAGCAGAAAGTGACTTTAAACACATGTGAACTTGTCCAATCAAACAATAAATGTTGGTTCTTACCTGTTCCATCCAGCTGCTTCCAGAAGCACAGATGGTAGCAGTATCCTCCACACAGGGACAAAGACTGCTACCAGAAGCCGTCTGCTGCTGAATGGCTCGGCTGAGGAGAAGCAGTCCAGATGATGAAGCAGGATCAGCTTTCAGCTCCATCATGTCTTTCTCTAATGTTCACATCAACATGACCGTCTCTTCTTCTCTTTTCTTTCAGCCACACTAGCAGCATGGTTCTGATGCTGATGTCAGTCAGTGGCTCGCTCCACTACTTTAGTCCACATGGACTGGATCTGGGAGTTAGTTCACATCTTCATGTTGTCCTCAGGATCAAGTGGAGGAAAGTTTGCTGCTTCTTCATGACTGGATGCAGATGTAAAAAGTGTCTGAATGAGAAGCAAGCAGTGGTGGAACATGAGCTCATGTTCAGGAGATCAGAGCTGAACTGTCTTGGAGAAGTTGCTCTGAGCTCCTGTCTGGATCCTTGGCAGAACATCAGAAATGTGCTCTGAAGGTCCAAAGTAGGAGTGAAGGAAGCTCTGCAGACATCCTGGATGAAGCCTCTCATCTATGCCAGTGTGTTTCCTTCTTTGTTGGCATGTTGTCTGGCTGAAAGTCTTCAGTGTGTTCAGTCTGAGCTGCAGCTGCTGAAATCTCCTGAGATCATGAATGCTGCTTGGTGGTCTGTGGTTTCCTGGAAGCTGAAGGTGTCATGAAGCAGAGAGAGAGCTGCGTCTGAGTTAGGAATGTAAATACATGAGGGAAACAGAGCTGGACTCACAGGAAGCAGATGAAGCAACATTTGATCATCACTATTGTCCCATTTGGTCACTGATGTCTGGTTTAGTTGGACTGTTTCAGTAGCAAGAAGGCCAGGGATTGACATTTCATCAATTGATTCATTTAGCATTATACCATTAGTTATTATTTAGTCCATTCAGTAGTTTAATGCAGGTGAAAAGTCTATTAACTCAATTATTTGACTTTGAGGTTGAAAAGTTCACAAAATAAATTTCCACTTATATAAAAAAATTGTGTTGTTTTTTATTTGGATTGTTCTTTGAAGGCTTTTGCTCCTATCTTCCATGTTTTTGTTAACCGTCTGATAATGCAGTTACATCTATTATGATTTTGAGTTAATCAATATTAATCATTAAATAGGATTATGATTCACAATCATCTATCCATCCATTTTCTATACCCGCTTATCTGTGCATTGTCACATGGGATTCATAATCTACCAGTCCTGATTTTATAACAGATCTTGTTTGGTTTTATACTTTGGAAACATGGCATTGCATTTCATGTTTATGCATATAAATCTGAGGTTTATATGTCTCTAAATAGAAAAAGGTCCTTAACTTTTTCTAGCCATTACCACAATGTATTGATGACATGAAAATCTGGGTGTTACTGAAGTTTTTAATTCTAAACCTGGATTTAAGATCCAGTGATGCTGGAACTAGATGTTCATCCTGTAACAGGTAAGTTGCTGGTTTGAATCACCTGCCATGGCAAAGACATGCTCACTTCAGCCAATCTGCCCCAGGGAAACTGTGGCTGTGGTGTAAATGAATTTGGAGGTCAAAGTGGATACTGTGTGTGCGTGCAGCGGGGGGCAATGGTTTGGAGGAGCTACCAATAGGCAAAGGGCAGGTATTCTTGGCTGATGATGACTACAGCAGCCTCTGACAGACACTAGAGCAGCCAGAGGCAGTTCATTATTAAATCACTGGACCAGCAACTCCTAGGCCAAAGAGGCAGTTGATGCAGTAATTCCCACCGGCTCAGTGGAACTGCATTATGGAAAGTGTATGTGAATAAAAGGGATGTTTTTGTAAAATATTATAAAGAGATAATATTTAAAAAACAAAACAGAACATATAGCCATTTCTTGAAGTGGAGTTTGGAAATGCTCACGTTGTGCCAAGGTCTTGCAAGTCTGATTCTGTGCTTTCTTTTAGGTCTATTTGATGATGAAGATAAAACTGTTAGGATTGTTGGGAGACCCTTCTCGAACTGGCGGCAGTCATGGACCTGCCTATAATTGGTCAAATTCCTTCACCTGCACATTTTTTATTATCCTCCATAAATATCCCTGTCTGTATTTCATTCTTTGCTGCTGACATCCTCTCCACATAGCCATTCTGACAACCGCAGCTCTGTGACTAAACAGGCATCTTCCAAAGACTGCAGAGCTCAAGATCCTCCCCCTCCACGTATCACGGAACATGTCTGCCCTCACGACCTCCAGATAACTTCTCTGTGATACACACTGGGCCCTAGCAGCAACATTATCAGACATGACAGTTTCTAAAAAGGGCTTCTGTCAGAGATTATGGTATATCTGTGATAATACGTGGCAGAAATAAGAAAAACGAAAGGATAAACAGGAAAAAAATACTTAAAAGCCATAAACTGTCAGATTCAACCTGTCACAGAGACATCATCAACCACCAAATCATATAAACTGGGTTTACTAAACATTAGATCTCTGTCAGGAAAATCCCTTTTAATTAATGAGTTCATTATTGACAATAATCTTGATGTAATGTTTTTAACACAAACATGGTTACATGAATTTAGTGAAGCAGCTATACTGATGGAGTTGACTCCTCCCAACTACAATTTTCTTTGTTAAAGCAAACAGTAAAGGAAAGGTGGAGGAGTAGCAACATTGTTTAATGATTCACTAAAGTGTTAAAAGGTGTTTTTGGGAAAAATCGACTCCTTTGAACATTTGGCTATCCAGGTAATGAGCCCGCAGTTGGCCTTTCTGGTACAGCTCTCCATTGATTTAAATCCTACTTAAAGGACAAGGACTTTTTCTGTCAGTGGGTGACTTGTCTTGGGTTCCCCAAGGCTCCATCCTGGGTCCCCTCCTATTCAATATCTAGATGCTTACTCTAGCTCAGATAATAAAAAACAAGAACATCAGCTACCATCACTATGCAGACGACACACAGCTCTACCTTATCATGACACCAGGTGACTATGAACCCATTCAAGCACTGAGTGACGCTTAGAATAAATCAATGCATGGATGTGCCAAAATTTTCTTCAATTGAATAAAAACAAAACTGAAATAATAATTTCTGGACCAATAGAGGAGAAGAGAGTTAGCTTACAGCTTCAGCTGCTTCAGCTAGGCAAGGCAAGGCAAGGCAAATTTATTTATATAGCACAATTCAGTACAGGTCTGACCTAAGATGGCCGCTCCGTCGGCACGCCTCCCACCCGACGACGGGGCGTCTACGTATATGATGTCTATGTACCAGCCCTTTTCCTGCCTCAGAGCTATTAGCCAAAACTCCTTCAATGCTGTTACATCAATGGGCCACTATGTTTATAGCAATTGTTCAGTGCTAGATCCAATATAATTTTTAATCTATTTTTCGTGTTTTATTTAGCAGCAAGCAGTGTTTCTAGTAGTGTTAATGAACAGAATAATTGTTGTAACAGGGAATTATCGGTTTTAATAAATTACATGGAGCTTAATCACAGTTTTTTGTGGTTATTTTAAATCAGCAATTGAATGGTCTCTAAGAGTTACCTCCTTTTGAGTTAATAACTGAATATACTGATACATTTTCATTAGCTTGAGGTGAATAACTAATGGTTAAAACTCTAATTACAATTATAATCAAGGTTTTCAACATTTTTTGCACAAGTCTAACCCAAGCTACAACTACTTAGACACTCATTTTCTGGGCTAAATACGTTAATAACTGTTAATAAATGATCCAATTGTTAGTGGTAATCATTACATAATTTTTTTTAATAATAGTAATAGTAATATCATCTTTATTGTCATTGAAACATACATTACAAGAAAATGTGTTCTCTACATTTTAACCCATCCTCTTGGGGAGCAGTGGGCTGCCATGTGCGGCGGCCGGGGAGCAATCTGGGGTTAAGGGTCTTGCTCAGGGACCCAGAGTGCAGGCAGTGGGGATCGAACCGGGTACTTGCATCCGTCTCAGAGCTTAAGCGCGCTGCTCTAACCAGTAGGCCACCACTCGCCCACAAGCAAAAATAATGCAAGCAAAAAATATTATCTTTTTTTAAAAACATGAAGTTTCCTAAAAATTACCTGTATCACGTTTTAAAGAGCTGAAATTAAAAGAAAATAAAGGAGAGTCAAGAATATTTTGTTGTTGCCATGTCTCACCGTGGGTAACATGGTTAACACTGTACCTGTTAGCATGTTAGGTTTGTTAGCATGATGCTTTGTTTGTCCCTAGTAAATCCACACTTAAAATATTTGAGTTAATTTGATTTATAATTCTGGTGGATTTTGTCATATTCTAACTATAAAAATAACAACAATTATGTGTGGATGTGTGCATGAATGGTTGTTTGTCTCTGTGTTGCTCTGAGACAGACTGGCAACCTGTCCAGGGTTTACCCCGCCTCTCACCCATTAAATACTGGAGATAGTATCCTATCTCCAGTATCCTAAATGCTGACAACCCAGGATCCAGACCAGGAAGCAGAGTCGTAGTTTAACACACCTCTCTGCAGCTTCTGTACTGTTACCCACCCATTACCCTATTGAGACGGTGTCTTTCCCACGGCCTAAACTTAACAGATCAAAAACTAATCTAAAAGGAACAAATCATAAAAATCTAATACAAATTAATACGGACCACTTTGAACCAAAAAATAAAATAATTAAATGTGGTCTATTAAATATAAGGTCTCTCCCTCCAAAGACTTTGTTAGGTAAAGAATTTATTTCTGATAATCAAATTGATTTGTTTTGTCTCACAGAAACCTGGCTACAAGAGGACTACGTTAGTATAAATGAGTCAACTCCCTCCAGTTATTGAAATTTCCACATTCCCAGAGCTGTGGGAAGAGGAGGAGGAGTGGCAACCATCTTTCAGTCTGATTTACTAATTAGTCCCAGGCCAATTAATAATTACAGTTCTTTTGAACATTTAACCCTCAGTTTCCCTCATCCAAACTGCAAAGCAATAAAACCTCTTCTGTTTGTTGCTTTGTATCGTCCACCAGGCCCTTACACTCAGTTTTTGGACCAGTTGTCAGATTTCTTATCTGATTTGGTGTTAAATACTGATAAGGTTATTATAGTGGGTGATTTTAACATCCATGTTGACACTGAATGTGATAACCTTAGTGTAGCCTTTAAAACTATCCTAGATTCAATTGGTTTTGCTCAAAATGTGCATAAACCGATGCACTCTTGGCCTCATACTTTAGACCTTGTGCTGACATATGGCATTGATTGTGAAGAATTAACAGTATTCTCTCACAACCCTGTCCTGTCTGATCATTTTTTAATAACATTTGAGTTTAATCTAACTGAGTTCTCCACCCCCAAAAGAGGGTTCCATTGTAGTAGATCTGTATCGGATAATGCTGTATCAAAACTTAAAGAGTCTGTCCCCTTTTTAATACCCTCAGTATTGCAGAAATGCCCTGTAGATGGCAGCAATGCTGTTTCTTCCCATTCACAAATCGATACATTTGCTTACAGTGTGACTTCCTCATTGCGTTCTGCATTAGACAATGTAGCTCCCTTGAAAAATAAGGTGATTATTCACAGGAAGCTGGCTCCCTGGTTTAATTCAGAGCTGCGTTCCTTGAAGCACAATGTGAGGAAATTGGAGAGAAAATGGCGCTCTACACACAAAGAGGAATCCTACTTAATCTGGAAGGACAGTCTATTGTTGTATAACAAGACCCTCCGCAGAGTTAGAGCAGCATATTTTTCATCATTAATTGAAGAGAATAAAAATAATCCTAGATTTCTCTTTAGTACAGTTGCCAAACTTACCCAGAGCCACAGCTCTGTTGAGCCATCCATTCACTTAGCTCTTAGTAGTAACGATTTTATGGGATTCTTCATAAATAAAATTGATTCCATTAAAAATAAAATAATTGGCATCCTCCCAAACATGATTACCTCGTCCTCAGTAAGTGAGGCAGCATTGGAGGAATCTTTAGAACCTGCGCAGTGCCTGAACTGTTTAGAAGCAGTAGAGCTTTCTGAGCTATCTAAAATTTTAGCTTCATCTAAACCTTCTACCTGTATGTTAGACCCAATCCCAACCAAGTTGTTTAAGGACATATTCCCTTTGATCAGTGGCACTATTTTAGACATGATTAATCTATCCTTAGTAAATGGATATGTACCACAGGTTTTTAAAGTAGCTGTTATTAAACCTTTACTTAAGAAACCTTCTCTTGATCAAGATGAGTTAGTAAACTACAGACCTATATCTAATCTTCTTTTCTTATCTAAAATTCTTGAGAAAGTAGTTGCTGATCAACTTTGTGAACATTTACAAAGCAATGACCTACTTGAGGAGTTTCAGTCAGGCTTCAGAGCTCATCATAGCACTGAAACAGCTCTGGTGAAGGTCACTAATGATATTCTCATGGCCTCAGATAATGGACTTGTGTCTATACTTGTCCTGAAAGATCTCAGTGCTGCGTTTGATACAGTTGATCACAATATTCTCCTACAAAGACTTGAACATACTGTAGGGATTAAGGGGAAAGCATTAGGCTGGTTTAAATCGTATCTGTCAGACAGATTCTAATTTGTTAATAATAAATCTTCCTCAAATTCTAGGGTCACCTGTGGAGTACCACAGGGTTCAGTCCTTGGACCAATTCTATTTACTATATATATGCTTCCGATAGGCAAAATTATCAGACAGCATGGGATTAATTTCCACTGTTATGCTGATGACACTCAGCTATATTTATCCATAAATCCTGATGAATCCAATCAGTTACTTCGACTGCAGTCATGTCTTGATGACATCAAAAGCTGGATGACTTTAAATTTCTTGCATCTAAATTCTGACGAGACAGAAGTTGTAATCTTTGGGCCAGAGTCCTCAAAGAATAAACTTCTTAACCAATCACTTAATCTGGGTGGCATTAACTTGGCCTCTGGTAATAAAGTAAAAAATCTTGGTGTTATTTTTGACAAAGACATGTCATTTAAATCCCATATTAAACAGGTTTCCAGAGTTTCCTTTTTTCACATCCGGAATATCGCCAAAATTAGAAACATTCTGTCCAGGAGTGATGCTGAAAAACTGGTCCATGCATTTGTTACTTCAAGGCTGGACTATTGTAATTCTTTACTATCAGGAAGTCCACAAAAGGCAGTTCAAAGCCTTCAGCTGATCCAAAATGCTGCAGCAAGAGTTCTGATGAAAATCAACAAGCGGGATCATATTTCTCCAATTTTAGCTTCCCTTCATTGGCTTCCTGTTAAATCAAGAATAGAATTTAAAATTCTTCTTCTAACGTATAAAGCCCTTAATAATCAAGCTCCATCATATATCAGAGCTCTGATTACCCCGTATGTTCCTAACAGAGCACTTCGCTCTCAGACTGCAGGTCTGCTGGTGGTTCCTAGAGTCTCTAAAAGTAGAATGGGAGGCAGATCCTTCAGCTATCAGGCTCCTCTCCTGTGGAACCAACTCCCAGTTTTGGTCCGTGAGGCAGACACCCTATCTACTTTTAAGACTGATCTTAAAACTTTCCTTTTTGACAAAGCTTCTAGTTAGAGTGGCTTATGTTAGTCTGGGCTGCCTTTGTAGTTTTGCTGCTATAGGCTTAGGCTACTGGAGGATATCTGGATCTAATTTTCTCACTCTATAGAGTTCTACTGTTCTTCAATTATGCATTAGGTGTCGTCATTTCTGCTTTAACTTTCTGTTCTCTCTCTTTTCTCTTCATAGTAGGTACACCTGGTCTGGCGTTCTGTTAACTGTGACATCATCCAGAGAAGACGGCTCACCCGCTACTACCATCTAATGTAGAACAGATTACTAGATCAATGTGTGCTTCTGTGCTTTTTTGTCTCTCTTGTTGTGTCTCTGCTCTGTCTTCTGTAACCCCAGTCGGTCGAGGCAGATGACCGTTCATACTGAGCCCGGTTCTGCCGGAGGTTTTCCTTCCCGTTAATGGGGAGTTTTTCTTCCCATTGTCGCTTCATGCTTGCTCAGTATGAGGGATTGCAGCAAAGCCATGGACAATGCAGACGACTCTCCATGTGGCTCTACGGTTCCCCAGGAGTGAATACTGCTTGTCGGGACTTTGATGCAATCAACTGGTTTCCTTATATAGGACATTTTTGACCAATCTGTATAATCTGACCCAATCTGTATAATATGATTGAACTTGAATTTGTAAAGTGCCTTGAGATGACATGTTTCATGATTTGGCGCTATATAAATACAATTGAATTGAATTGAATTAAATAGGCACCGGCAACCCGGAAAATGGATGGATGGATGAATTATAAACATATACCATACATGTAAATGATAATGAAATAAGTAACAAAGCTTCCAGAACTCAGAGTGTCTCTGAGATAGAGGTGAATCAGTGAACCTGAGCTGAGGTTTTCTGCTCTCTCTGTCACAAACACTGTTTGGCATCTGTTCATCTGGAGGTTTTTGTTCAGGCTGCACGCATCATTTCTCACTGTGGGTACCAGACTTCCAACAGCCGCAGTAGTAGGAGGCCTTATGATCGAGTTTAGCTGAATTTATCTTCAAAGAAAAGCTCTTAGGATTTCTCTCAGCCGAGAAATCCTTTTCTTGAGGATGACTGAAAGGTTTTTCTGTGCTACCACTACTAGTGATGTAAAGAATCGCTTTGAATGTTTCTGAGTCTTTCTTCTGGTACCAGGCTACCGCATAGCTACCACACTGATCAGTGGCTCCACAGCTGAAGGAGACAGTCTGACCTCTGCTCCTGGTCAGAGATAGATCCTCCTGAAGCAGCTGTGCTGCCATGGCAGTCAGCGCTGTAGAGACACAGACAGACAGGTGAAGGTTAGTGTGACAGTGTTGGCTCCAGGTGGGCTTTGCTGGCTCCTGATTGGCTGCAAACACTCACCTGAACACAGACAGCAGAGAGCAGCAGCTGGGAGGAAAAGCATTTTGTGCAGTGGTGTTTCCTCTGGTGAACCTGGGGAGAAGTGGCGCTCTGATGCAGCTGAGGCCAAACAAGGACGAGCTGTGAGATCAGACGAGGGCCACGTGGTTTCTAGCAGCTCCTCAGAGCTCCCATCAGCCCCTGCAGCCCACAGATCACACTGCTGCTGCTGATTGGCTGCTCAGCTCAAGCTGCTGGCTAGTTCCATCGTCTTCATTTTAGTAAATTAGTAAGTAAAGGTTTATTTATGTACCACATTTTCACAGCATGCTACACAGCAAGATTAAACCCAACAAAATACAGAAAACAAAACACAATACTATTAGAAAAGCTCAAAACTAACTAAAAGCTTATTGAATAAAAATGTCTTTAGCTACTTTTTAAAAGTTTCCACAGAGTCCAAACTGTACCAGAAGGTCGGCAGTGCATCCCACAGTCTGGCTGACACAGCTTGGAAAGAAAAAAATCCTCTAGTTTAGGATTGCTGAGCACTAAAAGGTTGTTTAGTGCCGCCTGCCGGTTAGATGGGTTCCTTTGTCTCCCAATCACGAAAAGATGCAGACCTTTCAGTCTGATTCTCTGTGTATGTCCTCCTTTTCCAGTGAATCAGAGGATCCACCTAAAGAACAGGGTGTTAAGCCACCCCCACAATCAGTGGAGACAGATTCCGTTTTGAAGGACACCCCATTTCCCTTGACCACAGAACATTGAGCTGCAGCTCGACAGAGTGACGAAACATTACAAAAAAATTTCAAACAGGTTGTAGGTGCTGAAGAAGCCAAGGTAATGCAACAAGCCTACACTGCTGAACAGGGTATTTTAATGCGACAATGGTCTCCATCAGGTGCTAAAAGTTCAGGCTGGGGTAAAGTTAACCAGATTGTTGTTCCAACGACGTACAGACAAAGGATTTTGTCTCTGTCTCATGACAGTCAGTGGCGAGGACATGTAGGGATCACAAAAAACATTTCGACTCTTGCTACAACGCTTCCTCTGGCCAGGTATGAAGAAGGATGTTTCTAACTTTTGTCATACTTGCCATGTGTTTCAGATTATGGGTAAACCAAATCAAGGTATAACCCCTTCTCCGCTGTGCCCGATTCCAGTAGTAGACCAGCCTTTCGATCGTGTCATTGTAGACTGTGTTAGCCCACTGCCTAGGACAAAATCTGGAAGTCTATACTCTCTGCCTATTATGTGTGCAAGCTACCCGTTTCCCTTAGGCCATTCCTTTGAATAAAACAACAACAAAATCTGTAAAGTATTTACTAAGTTTCTGTCTCTGTCTCTCTCCAAAGGTCGGTCGTGTCTTTTCCTTTCTCTGCAGCTTTTCACCCCCACCCCCCACCCCTCTCCTGCTTTGCTATGTCTTGTCTTTCTGAGCACTTTCTTCATATTAACTGAACTCTGGAAAACATGGATCTGGTAAGCTGATCTCTCAATGCTATTGATACATTTTTTTTGTCGGGTAGGCAACGAAAGGGGGACCCTTGATAAAGGCCCTTCTACTTGATGCTCTTTCCATGTGGCGAAAGTTCTTAGTGCAGCAACACGCAGCTACTGAGCGTACTTTGCAATGTCTGGTGTAAATTTACGCTTTTGAAAACATGCCTGTAAGGTGCGCCACTTATATTACGCTTACTTTACGCTTATCTTAGCACCCTGTGTATTTCCTGCTTAAGCAACTGATTGGATTCATCAGAATTTATAGATAAAAATAATTGTCATCAAAATAACAATGGAAATTAATCTGACAATTTTACCATCTGGAAGCAAAGATATAGTAAAGAGAATAGAGAGTACTCAATAAGGTTTTCTGTCCCTCTGGCTGCAATCTCAAAGATTGCCGCTCACACTGAGGCTGTTTCTGCTGGTGTTTCTTCCTGTTAAACAGTATTATTCCTTTACACTGTCACCTGATTCTCGGCTGGTTTTGCTGACCCATTTTAAACTGATGGAAAATGTAACAAACTAAAGATCAACTATTTTCTGGGAAGCAGAAGGATCCAGAGGAAACAGAATAAAATCTGTCCAACAAATGTCCTAATAAGCTGCTGATAGAAGAACAAAATGCTGTCCTCAGATCAGCCAAGATTTGTTAAATGATCTGCTAAAATCTGCTGAGAGCTGTTGAGCAACAATATCTGGATGTTTTCACTCCCTCTAACCCCCAGTCAGTCGAGGCAGATGAGCGTTCACACTGAGCCTGGTTCTGGTTCTGCAGGAGGTTTTTCCTTGATGTTAAAGGGGAGTTTTCCTCTCCACTGTCGCTTCATGCTTGCTCAGTACGAGAGATTGCTGCAAAGCCATCAGCAATGCAGACGACTCTCCCTGTGGCTCTACGCTTCTCCAGGAGTGAATGCTGCTTGTCGGGACTTTGATGCAAATCAACTGGTTCCCTTATATAGGAAATTTTGTTTGACCAATCTGTATAATCTGATTTGACTTTGGAAAGTGCCTTAAGATGACATGTTTTATGCATTGGTGCTATCTAAATAAAATTGAACTGAATAGAATTACAAGCTTATTAATATTAGTAAGAAACGATGGACTTTGTTACAGCAGCAGCTCAGAGACCCTGTTATTCTTCATTTAAAAAAACAATAATTTGTTTCTATTTCCATCCATCGTCTGTACCTGTTTATTCTTGCAGGACCCGCAGGGATGGTGGGGCTGGTGTCCATCTCCAGTGGTCACTAGGTTAGAGGCGGAGGACACCCTGGAAGGGTCACCAGTCACAGAGCAACACAGAGACATGTTTCTACACTGCCTGGCCAAAAAAAGTTGCTACCTGGATTGAACTAAGTGAATAGGTACGAGTCTCCCATTGGATAATTACTGCGTGGGGGATTATGTTTCACCTGGCAAAAAAAAATATTTAACCTTAACTGGTGCAATGAGGGGCTACACAGCAAGAATATCCTGGGTTCAAGTCCTACCCTTGCCCTGGGTCTTTCTGCATGGAGTTTGCATGTTCTCCCTGTGCATGCGTGGGTTCTCTCTGAGTACTCCAGCTTCCTCCCACAGTCCAAAAATATGACTCTTAGGTTAATTGGCCTCTCTAAAATGGAGCTTAAGCAAAAATTCAGGCTGAAGAAACACTTTTGCCTACCTCCATCAATCAGAGACTCACCCACCTCCGACGCAAGCCAATCAGCTTTGAACTGCTCCTCCTCGAAGCCAATCAGCATCCTGGGTTCATCTTAAAAGAACTCCACATCCTCGTCTCGGCCTTCTGCTCAGCGAGCAAGCGGTGGCTGGGCGTGTCTGGTTTGGACTCTGTTGACCGGTTTCAACCCACCTCCATCCCCTTCTCCACCATCGTACCAAGCTTCGCCTGGCTTTCCTATGGTCCTCCTTCAACCTCGTCCCCATCAGAGTGTAATTCCTCCTGGACTCTCATGGAATTCCCTGTCACTCCTTAAAACGGTCCGGCAGAAGACCGCCATGCTGAGCCTGGTTCTGCCAGAGGTTTCTTCCCAAAGGGGAGTTTTTCCTCTCCACAGTCGCTTCAAGCTTGCTCATCATGGACAGTTCATGCAAACCTGTGTTTATCAAGTTGGACATCTAGCTCAAACAGATCATCATATGGACTGAACAAACTTTATTTATCTCCACTCCACCACCTGTTTCAGACCCGGGGGGAAATATCCCTGTTCTCATAGGGGAGACCGGGTATGGTTGTAACATGGGGAGAGTTGTAACACCACCAGTTCCACCAGTCAGGGATAAGATAGGAGTCACATAATCATTTCAGTGTTTACCCGCTTCCTCCCAAATCCCATATTGTGATTGTCAAGGCTGGAAACAGGCACATGCAGATACTAAGGAGAAAAAACGGATTTTGAGGTAAGAAAGTAAATTTTTTGACCATGACTATATTTTGTTTAGTACTTATACTGTTGCAGATAAAACCATATTTCTTACATTAGATGAAAGTGTAATTTCTCAGGCAAAATGTGATGCATTTTCCTGTGCTAATATCAAACCGTTATGCTGCTACAGCTAGCTAAACATGGCTGACAGGGTTGGGGTGGGTTGTAACACATCTTTAAAAAGTGTAACAACCATCCCCTTACATACAACAAAGAACATTTTGATTTTGATAATTTTACAGAATGCCTAGGCAGTGGATACGAAAGACTGATAGAGGTGTGCCTGCAGATGTTTTAAAAAAGGAAGAGTTTTTTGCAAAGAATAAAGGCAACTAAAAGAGGAAAGAGAGAAAGCCTGCCAAGAAAATGTTAAAAGCCAATGCTGTGGATTCTGAGACCTCAGACGATGATTTTTTTTTTTGTGTTGTCTGTATGGAGCCATTTGGCAACTCAAAGCCACAGGAAGTGTGGGTAAAATGTGCCCTATGCAGTCTCTGGGCCCACCAAGCCTGCGCTCCTGGGCTACCATCATTCATTTGTCACCACTGTGACTCTGGTTTAGGATACACACACATAGACACAAACACAAGCACACACACACATTGACATTGGTTTTTGTTAGACCTACATGTTTGTTCAGTGTTCATTAAGCATACATTATACATGTTAAGGAAGTTTGTTCTAGTAGAATAATTTACACACATGCACACACACAAACAGAGTATATTTGAGTTATGGTCAGTCACAGAGAGAGAGACGTTGTTCTTGTATTGTTCTTTTAATTCAGTAAACCTCTTTTTGAAGCATATCACATGGTGTGGCCTCTGTTTTTGCATCTTTTGTCTAATTGTTACAACTTACCCCAGCAGGTGTTACAACCTACCCCGGTAGTGGGGTAGGTTGTAACAAAGGAACACCATGTATTTGGCATGAACTCATGAAGTCTGTGATATTCTTGCAGAGGTTTGAATTGGTGCCATTTGTAGTAAACAAATGTGGGTATTTTGTATAAAGGTTTGAAAACTCTAGCTCAAATATTCTGTGAGTTAAAGGTGCTGGAGCAAAAAGTGTTACAACCATACCCGGTCTCCCCTACATCTACTTATGCATATTGAAGTATAATTCAGCGTGAATGTTTCCTGCCGAGGTCTGAGTGCCAAAGTCTTAAAATATTGTATCAATGAAATTCTTATAATTGGCTTTTCTTTCTGTGTGAGTTTTTCAGATTGAATTCTCCATAGGTGTGAGTGTGTGTGAAAATGGTTGTTTGTCCTGATTGTCTCTGTGTTACCCTGTGATAGACTGGTGACCTGTCCAGAGTGAACACCGCCTCTCACCCATTGACAGCTGGAGATAGGCACCAGCACCCCTCACTACCCCACAAGGGATAGACATGTTAGAAAATGGTGGATGGTGCAATGAGTTGCTTCTCATTTCTTAAACAACCATGTCGAACGACATCCTGTGGTCATGGAAAAGATGTTAGTCTCTTTCAGAAGGATCAAATCATTGACATGCATCAAGTAGAGAAACATCTAAGAAGATGCCAGAAACTACCAAAATTAGGTTAGAAACTGTCCAACACATTATTAAGAACTGGAAAGATAGTAGGGACTCATCCCTGTTTCAGAGTTATGGGTGCATTAGGGTAAGAAGAGAGGCAGGTGAAGTGATTTACCCATCATGCCTAGTGTCTGCTGTAAAAACCTGTGGAGTCAGTGATATGACCTGGGATTGTTGTAGTTTATCAGGTCTAGGTTCAGCAACAGTATGTCAGCTGACTACCTGAATATACTGAACGACCAGGTTATTCCATCAATGGATTGTTTCTTCCCTGATAGCACAGGCATGTTCCAAGATGACAACACCAGGATTTATCCGGCTGGAATTGTGCAAGAGAGACATAATTTACACACATGGGTCAGCCACCACAGAGTCCAGACCTTAACACCATTGAGACTCTTTGGAATTTGCTTTAGAAGGCTTTGTGCAGCAGACAGACTTTACCATCATCAATGCAAGATTTTGGTGAAAAATAAATGCAACACAGGGTGGAAATAAATTGTGTGACTCTGCAGAACCTTATCGAAAATATGGCAGAGCGAATGGATGACTTCATCAAAACTAAAGGCGGTCCAACGAAATATTAGAGTGTGTGACTTTTTTTTTTTTTTTTTTGGTGGCAATTTTTTTCTGGCCAGGCAGTGCATTTAAGTTAGGGTCTACATTGAAACAGCTGCATCGGACTAATGTTCATATATCTTCAGAGCCGACTCCAGAAACATTGGTGCCTCACCGTCATGAACCTCACTGCACGTCTCAGATTTGATGAATTCTGCTCCAGAAATCTGGAGGATCTGTTGTTGGAGCTCAGCCTGATTTCTTCAATTAATGCCAGTTTGATTTCCTCAACAATCCCATCATCCTGCTGTAGTTTCACTATTGATCATAAAATGTTAGCATAACAACATGGTTAGCATGTTAGCTTTGGTAGCATGTTGCTTGTTGCATTGGTTTGTTGATCAGCCACTGGGAGAACTCTCAGTAAACAGTCCCCTCTGATGACATGAGTTAACTTCAGACCTTGTTCATTTAAAACTCTCATTTATACCAATTTAAAGTTCAAATAGAAAGTCTATGTTCCACAGTGAATCCATGGAGTTTATTCATTTTAAAGGGACATTGCATATTAGTCCCCAACATCATGAAAATGTTCCAGATTTAACCTTAGAGGCTTCTTTTCATCCTGGCAGGTTGATGCTATATAACAAGATTAAAATGTTAAATCTGACAATTTGTTAAATCACAAGATAACAAATAAAAAGTTCCCCAAGACTAAATGCTGACCTGAGATCAGACCAAGATTTGTCTTTTAAAGTAGAATAAAGTCAAATTATCTCTTAAATCTGCTGGAAGCTGTTAAACAACAAGTTCTGCTGGAAGTCTTTTAGTGAGAGATTATTAACATTATTAAGAACTGTCATGGTTTAGTTTTAGTCTGGCCTTTTTTCCAGTTATTTTCCTACACCTCCTCCTCTCACTCAGCTCACCCTCCACTCCTTCAGCAATCAGTCACACCAGTTAGGCACTAATTAGTCAGAACTCACTCCACCTGCCAGCCCCCCTACAAAAGCCTCCCTCAGTCTTCTCTTCCCTGCCGGTTCATCATCAGTCTCCACTCACTCCACGTCTGTCAGCCTAGTTTGTTCCCTGCTAGCTGCTGGATTTCCTTCCTCCTCTGTGCTTCAAGTAAGGCCTCTGCTAGCTGCTGGATTGCCTGCTACCCTGTGCTCCAAGTTTGCTCTCTGCTCTGTTGCTGGATTGCCTGCTACCCTGTGCTCCAAGTTTGCTCTCTGCTCTGTTGCTGGATTGCCTGCTACCCTGTGCTCCAGCAGTCCTGCTCTGCATCTCTGGTCTGACACAGCCCTGCATCTCCAAGAAGTCTCTCTGGTCCTTCAGCTCCTGTTCCCATCTACACTTCCTGTTTCAGTCCAGTACAGCCTCTCTGGATTCCTTCCTCCACAACTCATCCTCCATTCAATAAACTTTCAGAAAACCTGCTCCGTGTGCGTGGTGTGATATCTGGGTTAATCCAAAGACAAATTCATGACAAGAAGCAACAGACTTTATTCCAGCAGCAGCTCAGAGATTCTCTGCTTTGTTTCTATTTGTAAAGTTTACTTCAGCATCTTTGTCTTTTTCTAAGCTTAGAATGGAAATGCCAGCATTAAAACCAGAGACAGTTGTTGTTCAGCCTCTAAATGCGTCTGAGATGAAGGTGAACAATGTGTGAATGTGATCTGGAATCAGCTCCTCTCTTCATGAGCCAAACACCATCATGGCTGGAATAGGAAGAGATGATCTGTTCAAGCTGCTGAAGAGTTGTTCTATTCACAACAAAGACACCAAAGGGCCTGAAGAAGGAAAGCAGCCATCAAGCTTCACTTCTTCTCCTCTAACAGGAAGAAGAACTGTGCAGCTCAGACATCTGTTCATCTGGAGGTTTTTGTTCAGGCTGCAGGAATCATTTCTCACTGTGGGAGCCAGACTTATAACAGCCGCAGTAGTAGGAGGCTGAATGATAGAGTCTAACTTCAATTATCTTCAATGCACAGCTGCTCTGATTATTAACAGCTGAGAAATCATCTTTCTGAGGATGATTGTAATCTTTATTAACAGAACCATCACTCCTTGTAATGCGGAGAATGATTTTGAAAGTTTCACTCTCTTTCTTCTGGTACCAGAATACATAGCTACCACACTGATCAGTTGCTCCACAGCTGAAGGAGACACTCTGACCTCTGCTCCTGGTCAGAGATAGATCCTCCTGAAGCAGCTGTGCTGCCATGGCAGTCAGCGCTGTAGAGACACAGACAGACAGGTGAAGGTTAGTGTGACAGTGTTGACTCCAGGTGGGCTTTGCTGGCTCCTGATTGGCTGCAAACACTCACCTGAACACAGACAGCAGAGAGCAGCAGCTGGGAGGAAAAGCATTTTGTGCAGTGGTGTTTCCTCTGGTGAACCTGGGGAGAAGTGGCGCTCTGATGCAGCTGAGGCCAAACAAGGACGAGCTGTGAGATCAGACGAGGGCCACGTGGTTTCTAGCAGCTCCTCAGAGCTCCCATCAGCCCCTGCAGCCCACAGACCACACTGCTGCTGCTGATTGGCTGCTCACCTCAAGCTGCTGGCTGCTTTCATCGTCTGGATTTGAATCTGACAGCAGAGGAAAAAATCTGCCTGACATGATGCAGAAAGACTAAAAACATTCATGTTCCCACAGAGACATTCAGCTTGGTGCTGAATTTAGGATCACAGACTGTCCTCTACTATATGAAAGGAAAATATAAAACTTTGTCATTGCAATTGTTGATTCCAATAAAATAATGCCTTTTGTTTTAACACATCCTCAGGGAACAGTGGGCAGCAGATATAGCACCTGATAGCAATCTTCGGCTAAAGGTCTTGCTCGGGGAACCATAGTGGCAGTCAGCTCTAACCACTAAGCCATCAATGCGTCATTGGGTTGGAAATGCTGGGAAAACACTGTTTTTTCAATCAGAACCAGAAGGTGGCACTGTTGTGCTGATTCTGATTCAAAGTCAGTGGAGACAATATAAAAGCAGCTTCAAAGATAGATGAAGAATTTTTCAAATATTCTAAGGAACAGTGGCCTTTATATCTGGAGTGCAGGGACCTATCAGCAAATACAGCATCTGTGCTTTGGGAGGAAGGAAAAGCAGTGATGAGAAGTAATTTAAGTCTTGTGTCATAACAAGAAGATAGAAAACAAAAACATTCAAGAATTATAATACATTAACTTATTAAAGTATCACAGGAAGAGGTAAAGCTGGATAAAATATGTAAAGCAAAATTAGAATTAAATTGATATACTGAAATGCAAAACAATGTTTTTGTACAAGGACTTTGAACAAAATTTTTATAACGTGGCAATAAATCAGATAAAAACAATTATCTTTGCAGTTATAGATTCAACTGAGAATACATTATATTATCCTGAAAGTATAAACAACACCTTCCAAGATTTCTACATTTTTTTATATATATAACAGGTAAACACTGGAAACAATGTTCCAGAGGATGCTGCAGGAAACTCGGGAAAATGGCAGACTCCCATCAAATTTAAATTCTGCCACCAATCTCCTGCTTAAACCAGAGAAAGATCCTGTCTTTCCTGCCAGATATTGTCTCATACCCCAAATTAACATTGGTGTTATAATAATCCGTAAAGTTCTTGCAAAACGATTAGAGAAAGCAACTCATATCATGATACACCCTGATCCAAATACACGTAATCACATAATTTAATAGATTATTCCTACAGTAAAAACATTGAATCCAATATATTGTCTTTAGATGCAGAAAAGGGTTTGATAGAATTAAGTCAAACGTTTTGCAACTCTACATAAATTCAGTTTTGGAACTTTTTTTTAATAAATTGGTTACAATTTTTATTTAGTTCCCCAACAGCATGTGTCAGGGCAAATAACCAAACATCTTATAGCTTTTGTCTGCAGATGGGCTCTAGGCAAGGATGCACACTTTCCACTTCACTGTTTGCTATTTTTACTAAACCACTAGCAGCCACAATTACATAAACTAATGTTATTAAAAGGTAGAAAATACACGACAATAGCGAATAAAATTAACCTTTATGCAGATGATGTATTACTCTATCTCCAACACTCAAACATCTCTCAAGTAATTAGAGAATCTTTCTCAAGAGTTTCAGATTGTTCTATAAATTGATTAAAAACAACATTACTGTTGATTAGTTGCTCTTTAGACAGACTGGCGACCTGTCCAGGGTGTACCCCACCTCTCGCCCAGTGAACGCTGGAGATAGGCACCAGCACCCCCGCGACTCCATGAGGGATTAGGTGGTTTGGAAAATGGATGGATTGGTATAATTAAAATAAATGTAAGCTCATTAAAGGTGGTTTACAAATGCCACCAAATGTGTTAGAGCTCCTTGGTCTAAACCCCCTGAAACTACTGTCTAAATTATACAGTGTTGTGCCATAAAAGCCATGATGAAAATTAAGTAGTGTGTCTGGGCTCTCCCTTAGAGATAGGGTGAGGAGCTCAGGGGTGGGGTCAGGGGGGGACTCAGAGTAGAGCCGCTGCTCCTCCACATCGAGAGGAGGCAGTTGAGGTGGCTCGGGCATCTGGTCAGGATGCCTCCTGGACGCCTCCCTGGTGAGGTGTTCCGGGCACGTCCCACCGGGAGGAGACCCAGGGGAAGACCCAGGACACGCTGGAGGGACTATGTCTCTCTGCTGGGAACGCCTTGGGATTCCTCCTGAGGAGCTGGCCCAAGTGGCCAGGGAAAGGTAAGTTTGGGCCTCTCTACTGAAGATACTACCCCCGTGACCCGACCCCGGAAAAGCGGAAAAGGATGGATGGATGGAGAGAAGCTTTCCAATTAATTTTCATCAGGGTATCTGTTTACCCAGTGTACCCAGTCTTAATTTCTTAGTATGTGACCTGAGCAGAAGTTCCAGTATTCTCTATTCTGATAATTTTACTAAAATCATCCAACATAAAAAAAAAATGAAGTTTCCAGAAAATATAAGTATGGTCTAAATCTTCACCTCCTTGAGAACCCTATTTAAAACCTCAGATGTGTTTCTGCCCATTAAAAGCCTCCATTGCAGCTGTTTACAGTATAATTATTATTAGAGAAGTGTTCTTTAATGTTTTTCTGTCTCTTATGCACTGACTGACTCAGAACATAGAAAGAGTATCTGAAGTCTAAACATTTTATAAGAGCTACTAATTCCACACTGTTGACTAAAGTACATTTCCTTCATAAGTGTGGCTTCAAATGTGTTGACTTGGTGACAAAGACTATCTGAGCCTAAGTGGACCTGGCTTAGAGATATTCAGCACACAGTGGACCAGAAAAGGCTTAACAGAGAAGGCTTAACAGAAAAGGCTTAACAGTGAACATCGGCAGGATTCCAGTCTGCTGTGAACGGGAGCTCTATGGCTGCCGCTGTCCGTGGTCCTGAACTTACTGCAGTAAAAATCTGCTATCGATAGATGCTGCAGTAGAATAATCTGACAAATAAAACTCACATGCTTTATTAGGCAAGAATAAAGATCATGCTGATGTTTGATTTGACTATTTTATGGGTTTTTAAAAGTGGCCAATATAGAACTGACTGGTCGCTTGACCACTTAAAAATAAAACAGCTGCAGGACTTGATCATGGTAACGGGTGTTGTTCCGGAGTTGTTTAATTAGTATTTGGTGATATTTGATGGCAACTATTTTCATACAATCCCTTTAAATACATTTTAATATAAACTACTCAATGATGAACTTGAACTGGTGCCAGTTTTTAATTGGTTCTCTGAAAGAACCAGTTTGGTTTTCTACAACCACAGATCAGCCTGTTGCTGCGCCTCTTTCAGCAAATGTTTGGTCCCTCTGTTTTCATTATAAATCTTTGTTGCTCAGCTCAGCATTTCCAGTTAGTTATCTACAGGTGCCCTAATATCACCAACTTAACTTTATAACACAAACTCACACCAACATAATGTGTTTGTTTACACATTTTAGTCCTGAATTTTACCAGCAGCGTAAAATCTTAGATTCTAAGCTGGATTTATTAATTTATTAATTTCATTCAATACCAATTGAATTAAAGACTAAACGTTTTCAAAACCCAGAATGTAAATGGTGTTAATGAGCTCAGCAGACAGGATCTGCTGTAAGTGTAGTTCTATGTGGGGCTATGACCTGCTGCACTCAGTGAGGAGTCATATCAACACAGACAGTGAGAAGATAAGAAACAACAGCATGCTCCCCCTGTAATATGAGGGATTGCTGCAAAGCCATCAACAATGCAGACGACTGTCCACTGTGGCTCTACGCTCTTTCAGGAGGAGTGAATGCTGCTTGGAGAGACTTGATGCAACCTGCTGGGTTTCCTTAGTGTTATGAATCTCAGGAGTTGGACCCAGTATTTCACACAACACCAAGAGTATGTTAAAATTAATTTATTAAAAGTAATGTTGTAGCTGAAAAGCCAAGCCTCAGGGAACAAGACTGGTTGCTCTGCAAAGGAGAGAGACAGGTTAGTGGCTGTGAGCTTGCAGAGGGAAATTACACCTACACAAGAAAAACCACTAACCTAAATTGGATCCGTAAAGGACAA
The DNA here is from genome assembly GCF_011125445.2 of Fundulus heteroclitus. Classification (NCBI taxonomy): domain Eukaryota; kingdom Metazoa; phylum Chordata; class Actinopteri; order Cyprinodontiformes; family Fundulidae; genus Fundulus; species Fundulus heteroclitus. Next base: position 716,395 of record NW_023397066.1, on the reverse strand, counting down.
TGAATCCAAAACAGATTCCTTTCTCCTGAAGGGCACAGGTGATAGGAGAAAACACAGAGGCAGTCCAGAGTCGTGCACGGAGAATCGAGAGAGGGTGGAGGCACAACAGGGGAAATCCAACAGGTCCAGTCCAAGTCCGTTTCGAAGGTCCAAAATCCAATTTCCAAACGGCAGAGGTACAGCTAGGACTGAGCCGAGAGGCAGGGTCGAGAGCCAGGCAGAGGTTGTTGTACAGAAACTGAGAACTGATGAAGAGACAGACAAGGGCAAGGCAACAGGCAGGAATCCAGAAAACACTCAATGGTGGAACACAGGCAGGCAGGCTAGGAAATGCTGGAAGGTCTACTAACACAAGGCTTTTGAGAATCTGGCATCAGCTTGCTGAGGATGGCCAGTTTTAATAGTGCCAATCACAGATGCCAGTAATCAGGGCAAACAACAGGTGCTAGCAATTTAGGGAACAGAGCAGCCACTGTATGGAAAGCTGAGATAGTCAACAGGAAAAATAATCACAGCAAAAGCTGTGACCTCTTTTTGACCTATCTGTATATTCTGATTGAACTTGCCTTTGGAAAATGCCTTAAATGTTTTTACTCTTTAATGAGGCAGATCAAATGTCAAGCACAATGTTTTTTTCTATTTTTTGTCATTCAAATTTAATAAATTGTTATCCTTAATTACAAAAAACATGAAGAAAAACACAAACATACTGTGGGTATAAATGCAACATTAACACCGTCAAATTAAGTCTGTTTTTATTACCACTATGTACTTTAGCCATTTAAAAAAAAAAATAGTCATTGGATATATTAGTTTGTAGTTTAAACTTAAAGGTGATTCTTTCCATTTTTTTAAAAATAAATAGATTGTCAATCCATTCAATAGTGATAGGAATATCCTTCTTTAGCCAATTGAAAGTTATCCATTTCCTGGCAGCTACTAATATAACTCTTATCCTATATGAGTCAGCTTTCAGGAGGAGTCTCCCAAATCCTCCAAATATATAGTTTCAAACTGAAATATTCTTTTCTTTTTAAAAAACTTAGTATTTTTAAACATGGCGACCACAACATTGTGATTGGTTGTTGGCCTAAATGAACCCGCCTCCAGCTCCTGATGAAAGAAGTTCCCTCCTGTGGTCCAAGAGTTGGGATTGAGATGAGCCGATGCTACAGTGGAGGAAACACAAAGAATTGGAGCTGATCACACACTGGACCCAGTTAGGTTCTGGACCTGGTTTGGGGAAAATCCAGAGATGATTCTGGCTGCTAGAGTAAAAAGCAGCCGAATCTCGTTTATGGTCTCCCAGAGACTTTTCCCCTCTCCCCCAAAAGACTTCACATAAATAACTAAACAGATATTCCAGACTTTGGGCTGTCATCTGTAGGAGTCCCGGTTCTGGAGAAAATTCAGAAATGACTGAAGGATTTTTCTGAATTCAGCGTCTCATCGAGTACGTCAGGCGGTTCATTCCAGCTGAATCCCAATCCTGACATCCTGCCAGGAACAACAAAGCTGGGACTAAACGTCAGGGTCATCCCACCAGATACTGATTCCTGAAATCCTTCTCTGGAAAATCATTATTGCTTAAAAACGATCTGAACTTGTCTTTATCTGATGTCAGGAAACATTTTTTTTATTTTCACCATTTTTCGTTTTCTACATCTAATTACAAATAATTAACAGACATTTTTTCTATTCAATTAATTTGCTTTGATTTAATTATATCCTATTTGTCTAGGATCAATGATCTGTCTCATCTATTCTTACTGCTTTCCTCATTTACCGACAGAAACTTGCAGGGATAAAAATATTTAACTAATAAACACTTTTTAAAATTCAGTTTAGAGAATAAATCTTTGATCTGAACCTACAGATGCAGCAGTACCAGTGTGTTAAAGAACAGAACCAGAACCTGGGAGCTGGGACTTTAGATCCATGGATGCTGCAGTTTCATCTTCTGACCAGCAGAGGGAGGCAGAGAAGCTGATATCTAGTTTCAGAGGTGCAGATAGGATGTCTGCACGGTTTAAAAAGCTGAAATATGTTCTGGTTTCTATATGTTGTTTCTAAGTATTTTGTGTCTTGATGTCATTTGTGGTTTTCAGTCTTTAATTTTTATAATTTAATATGAAATAAATAACTGCTGGGGCAGCTCAGCACCACAGGGGTTAGTTCTGTTGCTTTTAGAGAGTCCTGTCCCGTTAAAGGACGGACAGCCAGTCCAGGGTGGACCTGTAACCACTGATGGATGGAGATATGGACCAGCGGACCAGCCCGTCCCAAAGGATCTGCAGGGATTACTGAGGAACACATGGATCAATGTTGATGGAGACATTTGATCCACAGGCTTTCAGTTCTGGTTTGTTGTCTTCTCCATTTGTTTGAGTCACATAGAGCCATGTTCTGGAGACGTTTGGAGACTAAATTTGCAATTTGTTATTGACAAGAGAGGATTAGATTTTATTTTGCTGGTTGAGATGATGATGAAATCAACCAGCAGCTTGAGCTGAGCAGCCAATCAGCAGCAGCAGTGTGATCTGTGGGCTGCAGGGGCTGATGGGAGCTCTGAGGAGCTGCTAGAAACCACGTGGCCCTCGTCTGATCTCACAGCTCGTCCTTGTTTGGCCTCAGCTGCATCAGAGCGCCACTTCTCCCCAGGTTCACCAGAGGAAACACCACTGCACAAAATGCTTTTCCTCCCAGCTGCTGCTCTCTGCTGTCTGTGTTCAGGTGAGTGTTTGCAGCCAATCAGGAGCCAGCAAAGCCCACCTGGAGCCAACACTGTCACACTAACCTTCACCTGTCTGTCTGTGTCTCTACAGCGCTGACTGCCATGGCAGCACAGCTGCTTCAGGATCTAACTGTGACCAGGAAAAAAGATGAGAGTGTCTCCTTCAGCTGTGGAGCAACTGATCAGTGTGGTGGCAATACTGTAGCCTGGTACCAGAAGAAAGAATTAGAAACAGTCAAAGCAATTCTTTATATCAACATAGGTGGAAGCCCTTCACATTTTAATCAATTTAAGAAAAATGATTTCTCGGCTGAGAGAAATCAGCAGAGCACTATGTTGAAGATAAATGAAGTTAAGCTCCTTCATTCAGCCTCCTACTACTGCGGCTGTTATAAGTCTGGCTCCCACAGTGAGAAATGATGCGTGCAGCCTGAACAAAAACCTCCAGATGAACAGATGTCTGAGCTGCACAGTTCTTCTTCCTGTTAGAGGAGAAGAAGTGAAGCTTGATGGCTGCTTTCCTTCTTCAGGCCCTTTGGTGTCTTTGTTGTGAATAGAACAACTCTTCAGCAGCTTGAACAGATCATCTCTTCCTATTCCAGCCATGATGGTGTTTGGCTCATGAAGAGAGGAGCTGATTCCAGATCACATTCACACATTGTTCACCTTCATCTCAGACGCATTTAGAGGCTGAACAACAACTGTCTCTGGTTTTATTGATTTTTCTGAGTTACAGAAAACATACAATTAAGAAACATACAAATAATCAAATAAAGACATTTTAAATACATCTGTTAAAACAAACTTTACATGTAGGAATAGAAACACATATCTATATTGCCCTGTGATTGGTGACCCTTCAAGGGTGTCCTCTGCCTCTAACCCAGTGACCACTAGAGATAGACACTAGCCCCTCAGCCCTTCTGGGTCTTTTCAAGGATAAACAAGTATAAGTGATGGATGGAAAAGATGATTGTTTTTAAATGAAGAATAACAGAATATCTAAGCTGCTGCTGTAGTAAAGTCCATCAATAATGTTGATGAGCTCTTAATGAAAAAATTTCCAACAGATTTTGTTGTTAAACAGCTTACGGCAGATTTCAGCAGATAATTTGGCTTTATTCAATTTTAAAAAATCAAACTTGAACTGATCTCAGGTCAGCATTTTGTTCTATGAGTAGATTATTAGGACACTGATTTTTTTAGAAGGATTTCCTTCTATTTTGTTTGGATCCTTCTGCTTTCCCAGAAAAGATTTGATCTTTAGTTTGTTACATTTTCCATCAGCTTAACCAGCCCAGAACCAGGTGACAGTAGGAAGAAACAATATTGTTTTAATAAGAAGAAACACCAGCAGAGCCAACATCAGCATGTGTGACATTCTGGGAGATTGAATCCAGAGGAGACACAGAAAAGTAGAATCACTGGACCAGGAGTACTTTCTAAGTTTAGAGCAAAGTCAACTGAATTCAAAGCAGCAGGAGCAGCTCTGTCAGTGGCTTCATCTGGGAGAGCAACACAGTTAAACAGATCAATTATGAGCTAGGAGCAAAACCTATGGGATGTAAACAGAGAACACAGAGTTAGTGGCAGCAGATCATCCTTTAATGGGTTTGTTGTACACAGCTTCACCCGAACGCACGCCACCTCCGACAGCTTTGAGCGGACCGACCTGACACTTCCTGCATGATGAAACAGGTCCCAAATAAAATCAATTGGAGAGTAGATGATTCATGTTGTTTTGACACATTTTGAGAACAAATAACAGCTTGGAAAAACTGCTTAGCTAACGGCTGAAGTTCCCTTAGAAGACAAGAACGCACGAACCTCGACTTCTGAAACACAGCAGTTGCATTTAATGCATTGGGATGTCACACTAGTCCACAGATGTCAAGAATCTACTACATGCACCAGCAATTGTGAAAGTGGCAAATTATCCATGTACTCTTTTTATTTTTGTTATATTTTCTGCCTAGTAGTTTGATGCATAGTACAAAAGCAACATTCATGCTCAATCATTTTATCTCTGTCAGATGGCTAACCTGTGATGATTCGTGATCAGACATTTCTGACCTGTAAAAACAAAGTTTTTGCTGTTTCTGTATGAACAAGAGTTGCCTTTATGTACAGTAACTTTAAATTTATCAATTAATAAATGACAAGTTTCTTTTCAGTTCAATTCAAATTTATTTATATAGGGCCAATATACAACACGTCATCTGAAGGCTCCTTACAAAGTCAAATTCAATCAAACCATCCAGACATATCGGTCAAACAAGTGTTAAATGTTCTGTTTGTATTTGTGTTTGTAGTCACGGCAGAATGGTTGACTCCTGATTTTGTGCATGATGTAGGAACCGTGAGAAAACATTTCTCTAGACCATGGCTGGATCATCACCTTCTGGTGCTAAATAAAATAATTTCTCGGGTTTTTTAAGGAACATAGACTACATTTGATCATGTCTGTTTTACAATCTACAAGACTTAGAAACGTCAAACTTGAGCAGGATTAATCTGCCCTGAACTGAACCTTTAAATATTAAATGATGTTTGCCCGTGGGACACAAACATGGAGGCAAGTTTGCAGTTTAGAAAGTTTATTGAAAGGAGTCAAGAATTATGGTTGGGGAAACTCAGGGGGCTCTGGTTGCTGACTCTGGGAAAGAAAACAAACAGAACTAAGCAGCAACAGCATGTGGGGAGGTTAGATAAATGTAGCACAGAATGAGTGAGTGGTGAAGTCCAGAGAAGAGGTGAAGCTGAGGTTGACAGACTGAATGGTGGTGGAGCAAATCGGAGGGTGGACATTCAGATGGTGCTTCAGCACATCATTGGGAGCGTTGTCAGAGTCTGCAGTGTTTTTCCAGACTGTTTTGTGGTTTCCTTAGCAAGAGGTGATGTGAGGATAGCTGGCCAGAACTTGACCCCCACTCTGTTCCTGTTTTTCCAAACATCTGTTAAACATTGAGATTAATAGACCCTTTTCACAGTGACGTCATGCAACTTCCGTTCTGCGGTGAAGCAGGGTATCTTTACTTCCGCTTTCTCCACAAGCAGTGTTTTTACATAGGGATTTCACACAGTCCCTCACCAATCTACCCAAATTTTGTTTGGGAGACGTGCACAGACTGGCACAAAAGCTTCCGGCCACACCAGCCTCCAAACTCGACAAAGGTTACAAGTTATTGTGGAACAATACCTTTTCGATTATGAAGGTAAGAGCTTTGTCTTCTTAGCTCTGTTGTTAGCATAGATGCTAGGATAATGGTAGCTATGCTACCAACAGGACTTTTGTCATTTATTAGTTTTCTATTTCTCCATTATATTGCTACGCTAGCTTTATTGCTATATCAGTTATTCTGTTTCACAGCTTTTAGTCAATGAGTCACACCAGGGATATAGTTGATGTATAATGTTGAGCCTTTTCTTACTTTGTTTTGGAACAGTGTCAATGCTGTTGGCCACTTGGTCACAGCTCTATGAATAAAAATGAGAAGCCTCATTCCTTCCCGTTTTTTTTTTCTTTTTGTGTAGTATTTTACTGCCGTTGCAGACTTTGCAGTATCCCACAAAATTCCTCTGTGGGTTCAGTGTGTTTCTCAGTCTCGTCAGTAGATTTGGAGCCTCAATTAATAAAATAATTCTGCCCATTCCTGTTAACTGTGATAGTTTAGGACATCATAGACTGAGAAAGACGCTGTCAATAATGTTGCATGCACACTGCATGCACACTAATAATCAGTTCATTATAGTATTTATGGATTATGCTGCTGTCGGGGCAAACCCCTTGTGTCCTATACTGTTATTTTTCAGGAACTGACCAAAAAAACATGGATTTTAAAAAACTTCAGACATCACACTTCATATATTTTAGTTATTTATTACATAGATACTTCATAGCAGCTCTGTCCATTTTACCTTTTACCTGTCCTGTTTATCCTGCTGCCTTGCTTCGGTTCCCCTCTGCCTTACAGAAGAGCCTGCTGCCGAACTCTGGTGGGTTCTCCCCTGAACTGTCAATTCTCTGCCGAGCTGTGGACCCTGCTGCCTGTTCCTGGTTCCAAGAAGTCTCTCTCCGGTCCGTCAGCTCCTGCCAACACCATCACCCTGTTCCCGTGCAGTTCTACCTCGCTGGTTACATCACCCTCCATCCCATCAAACCTTTAATAAAGACTTTCATTTTAAGTCCCGTGTGTGTGGTTCTGGGTTCATCCATAGACAAATTAGATTTAGACAACTTTATTTGTCATTATGTATGCACAGAGTGCGTACAGAACAAAATTCTGTTTGCATACAGCTTGAGAATTACAGTAAATTACAGGATAAAGTGCAGCAGTGATTTAACAGTAAACAATTGAAATGTAAACAATGCAGGAGAAAGAGACAGTGTGCGATCACAGTGTACAGGTGAGTATTTTTAAAAACCATTTGTATGTGCAGAAATTAATTAATTTTTCAGATTAATTTCCTTTCATTAACAAATTGTTTTTGACAGCTCTAATAAAAATTTACATGGTGAGCCACTGAAATTATCTTGGGAATAGCTAAATAAACTTATAACTCAATTATCTTTAAGAAAGAAAGATGGAGTTTAATTTGTTAAAGACCACTTGCAGAAACATAGGTGTCCTCGGAAGAGAAGTGCTGACTGCAGGCGTAAGTGCTGCTGCGAAGGATTTTAAAATTTGGCCCCTCGTCTCTTCTTATTGCCGTCACCCAACGGGCTCCAGTCTCAGCATCAGCCGGGAAGTCATGAACACTGAGATATGGAAAGTTTTTTTTGTTGTTCGAACACTGTGGGACACTGCAGTAGCGGTTTCTCTGTGATTGTGCCATGCTTGGTGGATATGATGCTGCTGAGAGATGGATGCAAGGGGAGAAAAAAATAGATTAATTATAATACTTTTTAAAACCTTTATTTAACAAGATAAACTCCCATTGAGATTAAGATCTCTTTTTTTTAAAGGTTGATCTGACTAAGGTCAGCAGCACGAGTCATTACTAATATAGTAGGCTATAATAAAATAATTTCAGGCTTCTACTTAAAATATACAGTATTTTGCACAAAAACTAAAAAAAAAAGTGCATTAATATAAGTGCAAATAATATTATGAAGAAAATTCATTATAATACACAAACACAAGTACTGTCCAATAGACCCGCGGTAATTTTTTTTGGGAATGAACAAAAAGATTCAAATGGAATAAGATCTTTTTAATTCAGTGACTGCAATTATATATATAACACGTCACCATAATCAAGTAAGGGGAACAATGTAGCAGATAAATGTCTCTTTTTTTCACTCAGTGAACAAGATTTATTTCTATAATAGCAAAGCTACAGTAATAATTTTATAACATCTACATCAGATTAATGACAGGTAAAGTAAGCTAACAAGCTGCTGCATGTTAGCTTTGATCTTCATGTTACTGTCCCGATCAAAGCATCTATATAACAGCAATGATCGCTACCAATACTAAGGAAAATAAAGATAGTCAATGCGACACGTTTAATATTGTGCTCTCAGTCTTACCTAATGAAATCACGCTGATTACTGACAGGTAAAAGTTTGGTAAGGTAAGCTAACAAGCTGCTGCATGTTAGCTTTGATCTTCATGTTACTGTCCCGATCAAAGCATCTATATAACAGCAATGATTGCTACCAATACTAAGGAAAATAAAGATAGTCAATGCGACACATTGTGGTCTCAGTCTTACCTTATGAAATCGCGCTGATTATCAGTGAAACACCTCTTCACCTCCCGAATATTCTATGTAAAAGCATGTAGCCGGAAGTAAAGATACCCTGCTCTGCTCCAAAACGGAAGTTGAGTGACGTCATGTGAAAAGGGTCTATCGAGGGTTTTGTTTATAAGAATGTTTAGATAAGACTTCCCAGAAATGGAAGAACACACCAAATGTTTTACACACACACTTCCTGTGTTACACGCACACATTCAGCCTTAAAAGAGGGAGTCAGATATGTGCTGTTAGGACTTTGCGGATATTACTTGTTGTATGTACATCTAATGCAGTGGTCGCCAACCCGTCGATCGCGATCGACTGGTAGATCTTTGAAACATTCCATGTAGATCCCGATGATAGAATAGACCAGGGATGTACGAGCTAAAACAACGTCTGACTGTGTTTTTTCCACACACCATAAAGCCGTGTAAATAAACATTTCCTTTGTGAAAATTAAAATAAAAACCTGCAAATTTGATAAATAAATAAAATGTATTGACATGAAAATCTATTTATTTTAAGTCTTGTTCTACACTTCATTTTAAAATGAAGTTATCTTCTTCTATGCATTGTGCTTCATATGCGCATCCAGCTTGTGCCTCTACTTCATTCATTCTTGCAAATGTTACCTTGAGCTGCTAGGAGCTGGCATGAGAGGAGATCCAGCTGAAAGTTGCGCAGGACGATGGGGAGGATGGGCCCCTAGGCTAAGAAGCAGAGCGGGACCGGAGCTCAGGTAGAGTTGGGACGGAGCTTGTGAAAAGCGGGGAATTGCAAGCTCATAGCGCCAGGAATCGGAGCTGATGAAAACAGAGGTTGTTATCGTCTTGAATCGGACATCTGATTCGAAATCCGACATGCAATCCGTTTGCGCTTGCTGGTTAGCAGGCTGAGACGTGGATTTGAAGTTGCTTTTAAGATGAGCGCGGGATGCTGATTGGCTTCATGGAGGTGCGGTTCGTAGCTGATTGGCTCACATCAGAGGCGGATCGGACTCTGAATGGAGGCAGGCGATGAGTTTCTTCAATTGAACTTGCGCTTCAGCTTCATTTTATTTCAGAGTGGTACAATGTTCCAGAATCAGTAACACACATTACATTGTTTGCAAATAAAGGTTTTAATGCAAAAGACCTGGGACCAATGATGAAATTTGCAACTGCAGCAAAATAGGAAGACACAGATAACCCATTCATTTTTCAATAATGTGATAGAACAGTGCTTAAGATCCTATGTGAAGCAACAATGACAGCAAAACCACTAGTTGTGACAGAGCCAGTTGATCTTAAAGCTCAGTCTGAGGAAGATGGTAACTCTGAAGACTCCTGCAACCACTGATGCAGGACATTCTAAAAAGTGTCTCGGAGCAATTATGGTCCAAACATGACACAGATGTGGGTTCAGTGAAATCTGCAGAGCCCGTCTCAGTTAAAATAAAACCAAATGCACGGTTTCCTTTTCGCCAGCAATACCCATTAAAACCAGAAGCAGAACAAGACATTCAGAAAACCATTGACGGATTAATGCAAGCAGGTGTGCTGGTGGAAGTAGAAAGTGAAAAAAAAGGAAAATTTTTCCGGTTGTGATAGCAGATAAAACCAAATACCGCCTTGCTCATGACTAAAGAGAAATAAACAAGATAATAACAGACGCAGGATCGGATGTGCCAAACCTAAACACAATAAATTCAATACCACCAGAAACGCAATTTTTCACCGTGATTGATCTCCGTTCCGCATTTTTCAGCATTCCGTTGGCAAAAGAGTCACAACATTTATTTGCATTTACCTACAGAGGTAAAAAGATCAGTTATACCTGATTGCCTCAAGGCTTTAAGCTTAGCCCAAAAAAGGGGAAGAGTTCAATTAAAAGCTATCCTAAAAAGGTGGGTTTTAAGGCCACGTTTAAAAGCATCCACAGTCTGTGGGGTCCTCAGGTGGTCAGGGAGAGCATTCCCCAGCCTGGGAGCTGCTGAGCAGAAAGCCTGATCTCCCATTGTACAGAGCTACGTCCTTGGTGGTTTCAGCAGATGTGCTGCGGTAGATCGGAGGGTGTGCATTAAGGTTTGTGGGGTGAAAAGTTCCTTGAGGTATGGTGGGGGATCGCCATGGATGCAATGGTGGGTAAGGAGGAAGACCTTGTACTCAATTCTGAGTCGGACAGGAAGCCAGTGAATTGACTTGAGTATGGGGGTGATGTGGTCATGTTTGCTCACCCTCGTCAGGATCCGAGCAGCGCTATTTTTTATGTACTGCAGCTTCTGAATGCTTTTCTTAGGGATCCCGATGAGGAGCACATTGCAGTTGTCCAGCTGGGAGGAGACAAAAGCCTGGAGAAGCTTTTCCGCATCTGCAGGAGTGAGTGTGGGACAAAGTTTTCTGAGGTGGAAGAAGGAGGTCTTGCAGAGGTGTTTGATGTGAGCCTCAAAGGTCAGATTAGAGTCCATTTTAACACCTGAGTTAGTGGCGAATGTTGAGAGGGGAAGAGTTTGTCCAGAGTAGGTGATGCTGGTGATGTCAGATGACAAAACCTGGTTTGGAGTTCTGACTAAGATGGCTTCAGTCTTGGAACTGTTTAGCTGAAGGAAGTTTTGCTTCATCCAAACCTTTACCTCCTCCAGGCAGGTGGTCAAAGTTGATGATGGCAGAGGAGCAGAGGGGGTTGAGCTTGTCCTGAGGTAGAGCTGAGTGTCATCAGCATAGCAATGGAATAAGATAAGATAAGATAGGCTTTATTGATCTCACAATGGAGAAATTCACTTGCCACATCGGTTCATACAAGAAGGTGCAGAGTAGGAAAGGTGCATTCAGTTATATACAGTGAATCTTCATATATACAATGGATCAAAAAGGATACAAAAAAATGAAATGAATGAAATCCCATGCCTGCTGATGACATGGCCAAGAGGGAGCATGTACAGAATAAACAAAGTAGGACCGAGCACTGAGCCTTGAGGGACACCACAGGTGACATTGAGAGGCAGGGATTTGGCCTTTCGCAAGGCAACATACTCAGTTCTTCCAGTGCGTATGATGAAAACCAGTCATAGACAGACTTAGAGACACCAATAGCAGAGTTTAAACGATGGAGGAGGATCCACAATGTTGAATGCTGTTGTCAAGTCCAGGAGGATGAGAAGAGATGGGGAGCCAGCATCTGCTGTCATCAACAGGTCATTTGTGACCCTGACCAGGGCTGTTTTTGTGCTGTGGCCTGTGTGGAAACCACACATAAATTTTTCAAACAGGTCGTGTTGTCTTCCTAGATTACCTAGGAAGAGAAAGAAGGTGATAATTCACAGGAAGCTGGCTCCCTGGTTTAATTCAGAGCTGCGTTCCTTGAAACACAATGTTAGGAAATTGGAGAGAAAATGGCGCTCTACACACCAAGAGGAATCCTACTTAATCTGGAGGGACAGTCTATTGTTGTATAACAAGACCCTTTGCAGAGTTAGAGCAGCATATTTTTCATCATTAATTGAAGAGAATAAAAATAATCCTAGGTTTCTCTTCAGTACAGTTGCCAAACTTACTCAGAGCCACAGCTCTGTTGATCCATCCATTCCCTTAGCTCTTAGCAGTAATGCTTTTATGGGATTCTTCATAAATAAAATTGATGCCATTAAAAATAAAATAATTGGCATCCTCCCAAACATGATTACCTCATCCTCAGTAAGTGAGGCAGCATTGGAGGAATCTTTAGAACCTGCGCAGTGTTTGAACTGTTTAGAAGCAGTAGAGCTTTCTGAGTTATCTAAAATCTTAGCTTCATCTAAACCTTCTACCTGTATGTTAGACCCAATCCCAACCAAGTTGTTTAAGGAGGTATTCCCTTTGATCAGTGGTCCTATTTTAGACATGATTAATCTATCCTTAGTAAATGGATATGTACCACAGGTTTTTAAAGTAGCTGTTATTAAACCTTTACTTAAGAAACCTTCTCTTGATCAAGATGAGCTAGTAAACTACAGACTTATATCTAATCTTATTTTCTTATCTAAAATTCTTGAGAAAGTAGTTGCTAATCAACTTTGTGAACATTTACAAAGCAATGACCTACTTAAGGAGTTTCAGTCAGGCTTCAGAGCTCAATATAGCACCGAAACGGCTCTGGTGAAGGTCACTAATGATATTCTCATGGCCTCAGATAATGGACTTGTGTCTATACTTGTCCTGTTAGATCTTAGTGCTGCATTTGATACAGTTGATCACAATATTCTCCTACAAAGACTTGAACATACTGTAGGGATTAAGGGGAAAGCATTAGGCTGGTTTAAATCTTATCTGTCGGACAGATTCCAGTTTGTTCATGTTAATAATAAATCTTCCTCAAACTTTAGGGTCACCTGTGGAGTACCACAGGGTTCAGTCCTTGGACCAATTCTCTTTACTATATATATGCTTCCGATCGGCAAAATTATCAGACAGCATGGGATTAATTTCCACTGTTATGCTGATGGCACTCAGCTATATTTATCCATAAATCCTGATGAATCCAATCAATTACTTCGACTGCAGTCATGTCTTGATGACATCAAAAGCTGGATGACTTTAAATTTCCTGCATCTAAATTCTGACAAGACCGAAGTTGTAATCTTTGGGCCAGAGTCCTCAAAGAATAAACTTCTTAACCAATCACTTAATCTGGATGGCATTAACTTTGCCTCTGGTAATAAAGTTAAAAATCTTGGTGTTATTTTTGACCAAGACATGTCATTTGAATTCCCATATTAAACAGGTTTCCAGAGTTTCCTTTTTTCACCTCCGGAATATTGCCAAAATTAGAAACATTCTGTCCAGGAGTGATGCTGAAAAACTGGTCCATGCATTTGTTACTTCAAGGCTGGACTATTGTAATTCTTTACTATCAGGAAGTCCACAAAAGGCAGTTCAAAGCCTTCAGCTGATCCAAAATGCTGCAGCAAGAGTTCTGATGAAAATCAACAAGCGGGATCATATTTCTCCAATTTTAGCTTCCCTTCATTGGCTTCCTGTTAAATCAAGAATAGAATTTAAAATTCTTCTTCTAACGTATAAAGCCCTTAATAATCAAGCTCCATCATATATCAGACCTCTGATTACCCCGTATCTTCCTAACAGAGCACTTCGCTCTCAGACTGCAGGTCTGCTGGTGGTTCCTAGAGTCTCTAAAAGTAGAATGGGAGGCAGATCCTTTAGCTATCAGGCTCCTCTCCTGTGGAACCAACTCCCAGTTTTGGTCCGTGAGGAAGACACCCCGTCTACTTTTAAGACTAATCTTAAAACTTTCCTTTTTGACAAAGCTTATAACTAGAGTGGCTCATGTTACTCTGAGCTACCTTTATAGTTTTGCTGCTATAGGCTTAGGCTACTGGAGGACATCAGGGCCTATTTTTCTCACTCTACTGATTTCTACTGTTCTTCAGTCTACTGTTCTCCAGTTTTGCATTGTATTACATTGAAATGACTGTTGTCATTTCAGCTTTTAACTTTTTGTTCTCTCTCTTTTTTCTTCATAGTAGGTACACCTGGTCTGACGTTCTGTTGACTGTGAAATCATCCAAGGAGGACAGATCACCGACTATTACCATCTAATGTAGAACAGATTACTAGATCAATGTGTGCTTCTGTGCTTTTTGTCTCTCTTGTTGTGTCTCTGCTCTGTCTTCTCTAACCCCCAGTCGGTCGAGGCAGATGACCGTATATACTGAGCCTGGTTCTGCTAGAGGTTTTTCCTTCCCGCTAACGGGTGTTTTTTCTTTCCAATGTCGCTTCATGCTTGCTCAGTATGAGGGATTGCAGCAAAGCCATGTACAATGTAGACGACTCTCCCTGTGGCTCTACGCTTCTCCAGGAGTGAATGCTAATTGTCGGGACTTTGATGCAATCAACTGGTTTTCTTATATAGAACATTTATGACCAATCTGTATAATCTGACCCAATCTGTATAATATGATTGAACTTAACTTTGTAAAGTGCCTTGAGATGACATGTTTCATGAATTGGCGCTATATAAATAAAATTGAATTGAATTGAATTGAATTGAAATATCACAAGGAACCATTGCCATTTCACCTCCTCAACTGGAAGGTGTCTGCAAAGCTCCAAGTCCACGGACAGTCGGCGAAATGATGACGTTTTTGGGAATGCCTGGTTTTAAAGAAGAATGGGTTGAAAACTCTGCCGAAAAAATGGCACCACTGAGAGAATTCATAAAGGAAACAGAAAATCAGTTGTTGAAAGCAGTGTTAATATGGACAACTGTCTTGGCACCAGTGGTCACCTTGGAACCGATGGTGACACCAGAAGACATCATTTTGATGCAGAGAGGTGCGATAATGAGTGAAGAGATCACCAATCTTCGTAAAGGTATAAAATCACCCAATGGACACATTTCTGTCCCTGAGGAACCCTTTAAATATCTTGTGATAGACGATGTTGACATGATAAAACCAGTACAAGGGAAAATATGTATTTTGGTGGTCATTGATAGGTTCAGCCGATGGGTTGAAGCCGTTCCATCAAAGATGTTTGGAGCAGACATAGTGATTACATTTCTGACAAGAGAAGTGATACCATGATTTGGAATTCCGTCCGAAATCAGTTGCGATAATGGTTCAGCATTCATACAAAAAGTGTTGAAAGGTGTTTTTGGGAATGCCTGGTCAAAAATACGTTTAAGAAGCTGACGGGGATGGTGGAGAGGATTAATGGGATTTTGAAAGCTCTGCCATGTCTGCCAGTTTCTGCCACATCTCCACCCAGCTCCAGTCTGGTACAGTCTCCAGTCCTCCATCCACTACTCATCTGTTTTTCAATAAAGACTCTTAAACGCGGCTCTGTGTGTGGCTGAAATTGGGTTTAAATCCACAATCCTGACACTTAATGTTAGAAGAAATGTGAATGTAATCATTTTCTTTTTATCTTTTTATTAAGGACTGTTCTACTGTTTTAACTTCACACAGGAGAAACAGATGGTTCTCCTAGACCAAGAGTCTCTTGCTATATATGTTAATCTTATACCTCTTTGTGTACCTACCCCATGTTGTAAAACTCCCCCTTATCTTTTACCCCCATGCTGTGAATCCCTGACTCCGCCTGCCACTTCTTTGATGTCTGATAATAAAGGCAAATGGACAGAGGTAACCAGCGCAGATAGAGCCGAGACTGTGATGAAAACGGCCTCACGTTTCTGGCTCTTCTGCCCTCTGTCTCTTTGAGAAGAGTCTAAAAAAGTTGTTTGTGTTGGCTTTCTTTCCAGAATCAAAGAGTTATTAAACTTAACTCTATCACTTAACTTAGTAAATTTAAGACAATGGAACTAGCCAGCAGCTTGAGCTGAGCAGCCAATCAGCAGCAGCAGTGTGATCTGTGGGCTGCAGGGGCTGATGGGAGTTCTGAGGAGCTGCTAGAAACCACGTGGCCCTCGTCTGATCTCACAGCTCGTCCTTGTTTGGCCTCAGCTGCATCAGAGCGCCACTTCTCCCCAGGTTCACCAGAGGAAACACCACTGCACAAAATGCTTTTCCTCCCAGCTGCTGCTCTCTGCTGTCTGTGTTCAGGTGAGTGTTTGCAGCCAATCAGGAGCCAGCAAAGCCCACCTGGAGCCAACACTGTCACACTAACCTTCACCTGTCTGTCTGTGTCTCTACAGCGCTGACTGCCATGGCAGCACAGCTGCTTCAGGATCTATCTCTGACCAGGAGCAGAGGTCAGAGTGTCTCCTTCAGCTGTGGAGCAACTGATCAGTGTGGTAGCTATGCTGTAGCCTGGTACCAGAAGAAAGGCACAGAAACAGAAACATTCAAAGCGATTCTTTACATCACTAGTGGTGGTAGCACAGAAAAACCTTTCAGTCATCCTCAAGAAAAAGATTTTGCGGCTGAGAGAAATCCTAAGAGCTGTTCTTTGAAGATAAATTCAGTTAAACTCGATCATAAGGCGTCCTACTACTGCAGCTGTAGGAAGTCTGGTACCCACAGTGAGACATGTTCCCTGCAGCCTGAACAAAAACCTCCAGATGAACAGATGCCAAACAGTGTTTGTGACAGAAGAGCACAGTAAATTACAGCTCAGGTTCACTGATTTTCCTCCATCTCTGAGACACTCAGAGGTCTTGAAGCTCTGTTACTTATCTCATCGTTGTTTACAGAATTTACACGTTGGTGTTGTATTTGTTACTATTCTTAAAATTACAAAGTCACAAAATCCTCATGAATAATTCATTTTAAAAGGGTGGTTGCAGCTGAGGATTATGGGATTGCTGATAAAAAAACACATAGTTTGGGAGAGGGGTGAAAGAAGCCGTTAACGCAAAGCAAGAAAAAACAACTTTAAACAGAGGGGGAGGACTCAGGTTTCAATTTTCAAAAACTTAAAACACAGCAATAGGTTTGATTCCAGCCAAGTTTCACTCCAATTCACACCTCCATGCATGTCACCATGCCCGCCGACAGGGGAGGACAAACGGGTCAGTTGTCCAAGGCTTAGGACAGAGGGGGGGCCCAAAACTGACACTCTGAGTGTCAGTCAGCTCGCAGCTTCATCCAAAGTCTCCCCGTGTGTCTCACGGCACGTTGCTGCTCCCCCTCCCCTCTCGTACATGGCTCAGCGGCACCAGCCAATCAGCATGCAGGCTCAGCCTGGCCCGCCCACTCAGCTCTCTGGTGCCTCTCACAAACAACAACTGCGTTGCGCTGCTGATGAGAGAGAGAGAAAGCAGGAGCGGTAAAACATGAAGAGGGAAAGAAGGGCCATTTGGCTTTATTTTAATACCGTAAATGAAATCAAGCTGTATGTTTTGTAAAAAGCCGGTTAAATTCAGTGGATACACAACAAATTTATCTAAGCACGTGAAAAACCATGAGCAAGAAAACGTCAAGCGGACAGAACAACAGAAACGGAGAGAGGAGACGAAACTTCTCTCATTGCCCGACAGACCCACAGACTGACGTCACTGACTGAGGCGTTTCAGTCCTCCAGGGAACATCCAGGTAGACCAGAGTGGTCATCTTCAGCAGCAGTTCATGTTAACTTTCAAAGTAGATATTATCTATCATATGTTACTGGAGCCCACACAGAAAATGTAATTAAGACCTTGAAAGAACCCAGTACATACACTCACCGGCCACTTTATTAGGTACACCTGTCCAACTGCTCGTTAACACTTAATTTCTAACCAACCAATCACATGGCGGCAACTCAGTGCATTTAGGCATGTAGACATGGTCAAGAGAATCTCCTGCAGTTCAAACCGAGCATCAGTAGCATGATTGTTGGTGCCAGAAGGGCTGGTCTGAGTATTTCAGAAACTGCTAATCTACTGGGATTTTCACGCACAACCATCTCTAGGGTTTACAGAGAATGGTCCGAAAAAGAAAAAACATCCAGTGAGCGGCAGTTCTGTGGGCGGAAATGCCTTGTTGATGCCAGAGGTCAGAGGAGAATGGCCAGACTGGTTCGAGCTGATAGAAGGGCAACAGTGACTCAAATAACCACCCGTTACAACAAGGTGGGCAGAAGAGCATCTCTGAACGGACAGTACGTCGAACTTAGAGGCAGATGGGCTACAGCAGCAGAAGACCACATCGGGTGCCACTCCTTTCAGCTAAGAACAGGAAACTGAGGCTACAATTTGCACAAGCTCATCGAAATTGGACAATAGAAGATTGGAAAAACGTTGCCTGGTCTGATGAGTCTCGATTTCTGCTGCGACAGTCGGATGGTAGGGTCAGAATTGTATCTGCCTTGTATCAACGGTTCAGGCTGGTGGTGGTGGTGTCATGGTGTGGGGGATATTTTCTTGGCACTCTTTGGGCCCCTTGGTACCAATTGAGCATCGTTGCAACGCCACAGCCTACCTGAGTATTGTTGCTGACCATGTCCATCCCTTTATGACCACAATGTACCCAACCCATGATGGCTACTTTCAGCAGGATAATGCGCCATGTCATAAAGCTGGAATAATCTCAGACTGGTTTCTTGAACATGACAATGAGTTCGCTGTACTCAAATGGCCTCCACAGTCACCAGATCTCAATCCAATAGAGCATCTTTGGGATGTGGTGGAACGGGAGATTCGCATCATGGATGTGCAGCCGACAAATCTGCGGCAACTGTGTGATGCCATCATGTCAATATGGACCAAACTCCCTGAAGAATGCTTCCAGCACCTTGTTGAATCTATGCCACGAAGAATTGAGGCAGTTCTGAAGGCAAAAGGGGGTCCAACCCGTTACTAGCATGGGGTACCTAATAAAGTGGCCGGTGAGTGTATATCCTATTAAAAAGTGTTATTTAAGATAAGATAACATTAGCTAATCCTTTATTTATCCCACAACGGGAAAATTTATAGGATTAAAGCAACAGACAGGTGCACACAACACAGACAAAATTACATAAGGATTGAAAAATATGAGAGGTGGATTAGGAAAAACAACAATATGAACATAAGATTATTGTTATTATTATTATTATTATTATTATTATTATTATTATTATTATTATTATTATTATTATTATTATTATTATTATTATTATTAATAATAATAATAATAATAATAATAATATTATGTTGTTGTAATAATAAAATAAAAATCACAAAACCCAAAAGGTCAACAGTTTCATTATGCATCAAGCTTGGGGACTAGCTAATATACAACAGGTCAAAAAAGGCCATATTCTGGCTGCAGTGTTTGCTGTTCTCTTATGAAGAAAAGCTCAACTAGTGACTAAATTCAATAGATGGGTTGAAAATATCCAGTATAAAACACAGAGATTTACAGGGCATGAAGTATACAGTTAAGTTGACTTGTTGTGTGTGTGTGCGTGCGTGCGTGCGTGTGTGTGTGGGTGTGGTGGCGGCAGGTGTAGAGAGGGGGGCCCAAAAAGACTGCGTTGTCCCGGGCCCTAGCAAAGCTGTCAGCTGGCCTGCATGTGACCATAACATTCCTTTTGTGAGCCAGGCTAACGAGGAGCCTAACGACTCTCCATTGTTGGGGCGATTGGGTCCAGGTGATTCTACAGGTGAATCCAAGCTCTTACAAGGCCTGCAGGTCTATAAAGCTGGGAACTCCACACTACTCCAGACATTTTCAACTGAGAAAGCTTCCTGGATGGCAAATGAAACATATTCAGTGTCAGAATAGAAGTCCAGTTGTTTTTTTTTTTGGACTGATCATGACCTGGATGAATCTTCGCCAACACAGGCTCCCCAAACAGTGTCTGCCAAGAGGCCAGCTCCTGGGCTTTGTCCATGCTGCCTTCTAAGCTTCCTCTCTCAGAATGCTGCTCTGCAGCAGCAGCAGCTCTGCCCTGTGCTGCACACACTCAACACTGGTTAAATCAGTGACGTTGAACAACAAATGTTTGACTGAAAAAAAGAGAATCAGAAGGCAGAAATAGGTCTGGTCTAAGAGGTGATTATATAGTCAGAGGTGCAGGTGAAGGCTGATGAGAACGGGGCAGAACTGTACAGGTGAGTCAAATGGTGAATCAGACCAGTACTAGTGCCGAGATCATGTCAGTTTTTACTGCCATTAAGTCTCCTGATCTCCCTGTTTTTCTTGGGGCTATCTGGTTATCTAACACCCCAACAGGACATTATGAGTATCTGGTTATGCCTTTCGGACTTACCAATGCGCCTGCCGTTTTCCAGGCCTGGTTAATGATGTATTACGTGACATGATTGGTCGTTTTGTTTATATGTATTTAGATGATATCCTGATCCTCTCTAAGGATCTTAAGACTGACCAACAACACGTTCGCTCAGTTCTCCTTCGCCTTCTCCACAACAACCTTTTCGTCAAAGCCGAGAAGTGTGAGTTTCTTCAGTACTTCACTATTTTTCTAGGTTATGTCATTTCTCCGAAAGAGAACTCCATGGACCCCACTAAAGTGTTTGCTGTCTTAGATTGGTCCACTCCGTCTGCTCGCAGGCAGCTACAAAGGTTCTGGGCTTTATCAATTTTTACCGTCGGTTCATCCGCAATTACAGCCAGCTCACCACTCCACTTCATTTGCTTACCCCCATCAAGTCCAAGTTTGTCTGGTCTGAGACTGTTGATCAGTCGTTTAGGTGATTCAAGACTCAGGGTCGTGACCGAAAGAAGGAGATCCCGGATACAAGCGGCTGAAATGAGTTTTCTCCGTAGTGTGTCTGGGCTTCCGGGCACGTCCCACCGGGAGGAGACCCAGGGGGAGACCCGGGACACGCTGGAGGGACTATGTCTCTCTGCTGGGAACGCCTTGGGATTCCCCGGGAGGAGCTGGCCCAAGTGGCTGGGAGAGGGACGTCTGGGCCTCCCTACTAAAGCTGCTACCCCCGTGACCCGACCCCGGATAAGAGGAAGAAGATGGATGGATGGATGGAGAGAACAACAAGGTTCACCCGTGCAGTTTCTTTTTAAAATCCCTGTCAGCCACGGAACGTAATCATGATGTTGGACATCGGGAACTGCTGGCTGTTAAGCTTGCTCTGGAGGAATGCCGTCATTGGTTGGAGGGGGCTAAAGATCCTTTTGTTGTTTGGGCAGACCACAAAAATCTGAAGTGTCTCAAGACCACCAGAAGGTTAAACCCTAGACAAGCTAGGTGGGCCATGTTCTTCTTCAGATTTGGCTTCTCCTTATCTTACAGACCCGGGTCCATGAATCTTAAGCCTGATGCCCTGTCCTAGAAGGCAGAGGAGGAGTTTGGTGGGACTGGAGGATTCATTCTACCTGAGAGTGTTCGTTTGGCGGTGTCCAGAACTGAGGTGGAACAGAAAGTTTGGGATTCCCTCCAGGATTTCCATGGCTAAAGATAGAAAGGAGTATGTTTCTACCAGCACTGTCTGTAATACTCCTTAGCATTCTAGAAGACCTCCCTCAGGACTTCAGCACCCCCTGCCTATTCCTTGACGCCCATGGTCTCACTTTCCATGGATTTCATCACCGTTTTGCCTGCATCTGTGGAGAACACAGTAATTCTCATCATACTCAACCGGTTCTCCAATATGGTTCACCTGGTTCCCCTAAGTAAGTTGCCTTCATCTAAAGCATTAGGGGAGATTCTGGTCCATGAGGTTTTTCGCCTTCATGGTATCCCAGTCGACATAGTGTCTGACTGAAGTCCTCAGTTTGTTTCCAAGTTTTGGAAATAATTCTGTTCCTCATTGGGAATAAAGATCAGTTTGTTTTCTGGTTTTCACCCCCAGTCTGATGGCCAATCGTAAAGAATGAACCAGGAGGTTAAAGCGAAGCTTCAAGCCATTTGTGGAGAAAACCCAGAGAAATGGTCACAGAACTTGCCGTGGTTGGAACCTGGCAGGAACTCATTGCCTTCCAGTACCAATGGGCTGTCTCTTTTCTACGTGGTTTTTAGCTGTCAACCCCCTGTCTTTTCAATTCAGGAGAAAGAAGCTAGGGTCCCTTCGGCACATGCAGCTGCCCTAAGATATGAACGAGCCTGGAGAAAGGCTAGACATCTAATGTCTAAATGTCTCAGTGTTACATCAGGTTTGCCAATCGCCGCAGAATCTCAGCTCCTACCTATTTCCCTGGACAGAAGCTCTAGCTCTCTACAAAGAATCTGCCTCTACAAGTTAAATGCAAGAAACTGGCTCCCAGGTTTATTTCTGATATCCAAAGTCATTGATCCAGTTTCAGTCCGTCTCCAGCTACCTCGTAATATGACGATTCGCCCTGCATTTCATGTCTCCAGAGTTAAGCCATTTGCCCAGTCACACTTTAAGCCCACCTTCAGGCACCCCTCCTCCCACCTGGCTTCTGGATGGAGAACCTGTTTATACTGTCCGTCACATTATGAGGTCCAGGCCTACAGGTTGTGGCCTCCAGTATCTGGTGGACTGGGTTGGTTATGGACCCTGAGGAGAGATCTTGGATCCTGGGTCGATTCATTATTGACAAGTCTCTTCTCAATCAATCTCAATCTCAGCCTGATCAACCCAGAGCTCCGTCCGGTGCCGGACCTTGGGGGGGTACTGTCATGTTCATAGCTACAGCTGTGATTATTTCCCTTTTACTGACTGCTGTAGTCATTCTCAGCATTCTGGATAGTTCCAACCTAATAGTGATGCACCTGTGTGTTGCAGTATTTAAGCCTGCCTCATCCTGAGTACTGATGCCACATTCTTGAAAACCACTGTTTGAGTAGACCTTCCAGTGTTACTAGCCTGCCTGACTGTGTTTTGACTCCTGATCGTTTTTGGGTTTTGTTTTTGGATGCCTGTTGCCTTACCCTTGCTGGATCCTCCTGTTGTTCCAAAAAAAGTAAAAAAAAAAAAACAACTAGACTTATTTCCAAAGTTTTACATCTGCTGGATTTCCCCATTTGTGCCTCTGCCTATCCCTGACCACCTTGGACTGGCTCAGTGTTCCCCTGCATTGCCTGTCCCTTTCAGGAGAAAGGACTCCTCATTGGATAAAACGCTGGTTACAGATCCAATTAAAGTTAGTGGCAGCTCTGAAGCTTTTACACTTCTGTGCAAGCTTTCAGCCACTAACGTGTTTCTCTCCCCTGTAGAGCTGCCAGTTCAGTTCCCTTAAGCTCCCAACTTCGGTAACACCTTCCTTTTTAATAAACTTATTAAACGTTCATCTGGTGTTGTGTGAAAAATCGGATCAAACTCCTAAGATTACAAGACATTACAAAAACATAGGAAAATGGAAACTTAAAGCAAATATTTAAACAGTTGGACTACAAACTTAAACTAATGACATACAGCAAAGGCGGATTTCTCAATGTGCTTGGTTAGCTGCTCAACAAAAAAAATGCTATCTGGAGACTTTACAATACTTCTGTTAGTCTATAAATCCCTGAATTAGCACCTAAATCCATCACAGACTTGTTATCAGTGTATCAACCCTCCAGACCACTCAGGTCTTCTGGCTCCAGCCTGCTCTGCAGAACCAGAACCAGAACCAGACATGGAGAAGCAGCATTTAGTTCCTATGCCCCACAGATCTGGAACAAACTCCCAGAAAACTGTAAAAGTGCCGAAAGCCTGATTTACTTTAAATGTAACTTAAAAATATTGCCTTTCACTCAAACTGTCTTACTGAAACATATATGCCTTACATGTCAAGATACCAGCTAACTTCAGTTATTATATAATGTGAAGCCAGGCTGGTCACATTGGACAATATCAAGTCATGCTGCAATCTTTCCAGAAACAACTCAGGGCCTCGAAAGTGGAGAACCGGTCAGTGAACCTGAGAGGTAGAAGAGAACATCTCACGAACCATAGCATGAAAACATAATTTCTGGACAACGAGGAAATAACAACATCATGATCCCCTTGAAAAGTTGCAGCAGGTCAGGGACCTTCTCATAGAAAGCTAAACAGAGCTTTGTCTCCTTCATGGTGGGGGCAATCAGATAGTTGCAAGTAACTTTATATTCTCTATATATTGATGAGACACTGGTGTAATTCTGTCTGTCCTGGATAAAGCTTTTGAAGGAGATGCTACTGCCATTAACTATGTGTATTAATTTGTTCACCTCATATTTTCTTTCTAAGTGTTAAGCTGTAGTTTATTTCTTGATGACGGCAGTAAAGGAGCTGCTGCTGCCTTTAATTCTGTTTTTATCCTGTTTGAAGCATCCAGAGACACAAACTGCTCTGAAAGTTGTGTCCCCAACCTTGTCTTCTTGGACTGCTGTTTCAGCATTAACCAGGAACTGCTGTGCTTTGTTTACTGATATGTGGCAGTCCTCCAACTTGTCCATTTCCCACCCCTATCCTCTAACTGCAGACATCTCACCAGACATCAGTGACCAATTGGGACAATAGTGATGATCTGCTTCTCCTACTTCTTGTGAGTCCAGCTCTGTTTCCCTCATGTGTTTACATTCCTAACTCAGACGCAGCTCTCTCTCTGCTTCATGACACCTTCAGCTTCCAGGAAACCACAGACCACCAAGCAGCATTCATGATCTCAGGAGATTTCAGCAGCTGCAGCTCAGACTGAACACACTGAAGACTTTCAGCCAGACAACATGCCAACAAAGAAGGAAACACACTGGCATAGATGAGAGGCTTCATCCAGGATGTCTGCAGAGCTTCCTTCACTCCTACTTTGGACCTTCAGAGCACATTTCTGATGTTCTGCCAAGGATCCAGACAGGAGCTCAGAGCAACTTCTCCAAGACAGTTCAGCTCTGATCTCCTGAACATGAGCTCATGTTCCACCACTGCTTGCTTCTCATTCAGACACTTTTTACATCTGCATCCAGTCATGAAGAAGCAGCAAACTTTCCTCCACTTGATCCTGAGGACAACATGAAGATGTGAACTAACTCCCAGATCCAGTCCATGTGGACTAAAGTAGTGGAGCGAGCCACTGACTGACATCAGCATCAGAACCATGCTGCTAGTGTGGCTGAAAGAAAAGAGAAGAAGAGACGGTCATGTTGATGTGAACATTAGAGAAAGACATGATGGAGCTGAAAGCTGATCCTGCTTCATCATCTGGACTGCTTCTCCTCAGCCGAGCCATTCAGCAGCAGACGGCTTCTGGTAGCAGTCTTTGTCCCTGTGTGGAGGATACTGCTACCATCTGTGCTTCTGGAAGCAGCTGGATGGAACAGGTAAGAACCAACATTTATTGTTTGATTGGACAAGTTCACATGTGTTTAAAGTCACTTTCTGCTGCTTCAGGATTTACATGTTAGTTTTTATCATTAGGAGACAATTCACCATGAAAACATCAAGAATTTAGGAAAAAAGTAAAAATAAGTCTCTGAACTATTTAAAAATATAATATTTGTATTTTCAATAACATTAGAGAACAATATGTGAAAAACTTCAGTAACTCTGACTCTGTAATATCTGCTAAAATTGCTGATAAAAGTCTTATTACTGTAGAATCTTCTTTAAACATTTACTAACAGCTAAAACTCAGTGTTACATGTAGCTGAGAGAGAAAAACTGAAGATAATCAGACTGAAAAACAGCAGAAAGGTTTTTGTATCAGTCCTTCTCACTGTGGGATGAATACCTCTTTGGTTCTGGAACCAAGCTGTTTGTAACAGGTAAGAACAAAATTTATTATTTTATCATAGAAGTTCAAATGTGTTTAAAGTCACTTTCTGCTGCTTCAGGATTTACGTGTTAGTTTTTATCATTAGGAGAGAATTCACCCTGAAAACATCAAGAATTTAGGAAAAACATGTTAAAATAAGTCTCTGAACTATTTATTTAAATACTTTTTGTATTTTAACAAATATTAGAGAATGATATGTGAAAACCTTCAGTAACTCTGACCCTTTTTTATCTGCTAATATTGTTGATAAAAGTCTAATTACTGTAAAATCTTCTTTAAACATTTCCTAACAGCTAAAACTCAGTGTTACATGTAGCTGAGAGAGAAAAACTGAAGATAATCAGACTGAATAACAGCAGAAAGGTTTTTGTATCAATCATTCTCACTGTGTGGGCTGGATATGTCTTTGGTTCTGGAACCAAACTGTTTGTATCAGGTAAGAACCAAAATTTATGTTTTTATCGTAGAACTGAAAAGTGTTTAAAGTCACTTTTTGTTGATTTAGAATTTACGGGACCTTTCCTTTTGATAGAATAAAATCTTTATGTAAAACTAAACTCAGTTTCTCTGCTACTAATCTTGATGCTAAAAATATTTAATGTTTAATCATTTAAAATTGGTCAGAACTTTTATTTTAGACAAAAAAGTTAATATAATTCTTAAGGCAACAGATATAAAATGTTTTATTTTACCTGAAAATGAAAGAAATTGATACTTTGTAAAAACAATATATTGAAAAATGATCTGGAGTCCAAAGAAAGTATTTATTTGTTAACTAATGAAATAAAATTCATATTTGATATAACTATTATTTATCTAATGACGATGGATAGTGAGAGGCACCAGCCCCCCGCCGGCCTGCAGATAGAAACCGTTATAGACGATCAATTAAATGGATTAAAATGAATAAAACTGTGATGTTCCCCTGAGGTTCTTTGGAGGTGGTTCCAGGTTCTGGAGTGAACTTTGTTCTGGACTGATCAGAAGTTTAGTGACCAGAGAAGATGTGTGTTTAAGAAAATGAGCGCCTAACAGATCTATTCTGTTTTTTATTTATTTACACTCTTAGATCATATTTCAGATCATCAAATAAAATTTAATCTGAGATAAAGAATAATCTGAGAAACAACTAAAAACTGTTTTAAATCTTTATTCAGTGAAAAATATTTCCAAATCAACCTGGTCCTCTGGGAAAAAGTAATTATAAACTGCTTGTTCCACCATCGCATGTTTCTGATAACTGGTTCTGAGTCTTTAAAGTCACTGTGGAGGAATTTGGACCCGCTCTGCTTTAAAGAACCGATTTAATTCAGACACTAGAGAGATTTCTAGCATTAGAATAAGGTAAAAACCTTAGAATCTCGACCTGATTTATGTCCAGGCTTTGACTAAGCCACAACTACAGATTTATTTTATTCTCCTGATTTATTATTTATATTTTATTTTTAACCCTTCAGAGGTGGACTGTCTGGTCTTTGTTGGGATTATTGTTCTCTCAGTTCCAGCAAGTCGTCCAGGTCTTGAGGCATCAAAGCAGTCTCAGACCGTCACACCACCACCACCGTGTTTGACTGCAGGTCTGATGTTCTGGTTCTGAAATGCTGTCAGTTTTAAACCAGATGTAATGAGACGTCCACCTTCCAGAAAGTTCAGCCTTGGTCTCATCAGGTCACAGAAGATTTTGGGGATCATTAAGATTGTTTTGGTTAATGTGAAACGGGTCTTTGTGTTCTTTCGGGTCAGCTGTGGTTCTGGTCTTGAAGCTCCACCATGGAGGCCTTTTTAGTCCAGTCTCTCTGTCTGATTGTTGAATCATGACATCTGACCTTAACTGAGGCCTCCAGAGCTTTAGATGTTATTCTGGGTTCTTCTGGGACCTCCAGGATGAATCGGGTCATGATGTGTTGCTGCTTGACGTCTTTTAGTGAAATCATAAACTTATAATAAATGTTGGTTTAAACAACATAAAAAGACTAAAAAATAACAAAGTCAAAATAAATAAATAATTAATGAATGTGATGTTATGGTATAAAGAAATACTATATTTATATGAACCACCCCCAGTAATGAAGAAGATGTTCAGCATGTTAACAATACAGAAATATCAACATGAATACATAAAGATTCAGATTCAGTGAAAATATAAAATACAATCATTATATTAAAATTTTCATTCCCTTCAAGTGATATAAATGTTACATTATTTTAACATTGAATCATTTATTTATTTGTATTTTTTTGATACATCAAATGAGATAAAGGGTTTTATTAGATGTAGAAACTGGTTCCAAAGGAGGACTTCGTGGTATTTTTGTGATCGTAAACATTTAAGTTTTAACATAAAACCATACCAGTACATATCTGTAAGGGTGTAAATACTTTCTTCCAGCTCTGTAGCTTCCAGGACCAGAGCTGGAAGCTGCTGCTGACTCTCTGTGCTGCTTGTTGCTGCTGTCTTCAGGTACAGCGATAAAGAAACCCGAGGTGACTGTGTGCCCGGTGAAAACAGGACCTGCTGTGGAGGGAAAGACCGCTCTGATGTGTCTGGCCTCCAACAT
Source organism: Fundulus heteroclitus (assembly GCF_011125445.2). Taxonomy (NCBI): domain Eukaryota; kingdom Metazoa; phylum Chordata; class Actinopteri; order Cyprinodontiformes; family Fundulidae; genus Fundulus; species Fundulus heteroclitus. The sequence goes on along the minus strand of NW_023397066.1, from coordinate 688,338 downwards.
GTTTCCTCCTCTGGTCCATTTCTCCTGGAAAAGACAGAAGCAGAACAGCAAACAGGAGGAGCCTCCTGCTGAGGAGAAACAGAAGGAGTTCAGTGGGACAAGAAGTTCTGCCATCATCAGGCTGGTTAATAAAAATACTCTAAACAATTATGAATACATCTGTGAGGTTGAGCATGAAACCGGCAAAGTGGAGGACCAAACCCAGATCCAAGGTACGGAAAGCAGTTCATCAGAGATCCAGATGAAAACTGGGTCATTTCATGCTATGACTGAACTGCTGGACTTCTTTTCTTCCAGGACTTCCAGCTCCAACAACAAGGTCTCCACCATCAGCAGCACCTCCAGGTCCTGATCCAGCAGCAGCTTCTGTCCCTCCTCAGCTGCCAGTGAAGCTGCCAGTGTCCTTCCAGTCTGAGTGCAGGGTGAAGCTGCTCTGCCTGCTCTACACAGTGCTGATAGTCAAGAGTCTGGTGTACTGCTGTGGACTCTCTCTGCTGATGATGCTCACAAACCAGGGACCGTCCACCACCTGAACACACGCTGACTCTCTGCTTTCTCTCCAGCTTTCAGCACCATCACATCTCAGCAATTTATCACATTCATCACTTTGATCAGTATTAACAATGTTATCAGGGACAGACTGAATGTAAAGTTTGGTTTCATTTTGATGCATTTTATTGTCATTCATTTCTTCTTGCTTTTTATTTTTCATACACTGTAAGCACAGTTTTATACGTTCTGCACGTTTATTAATTCAGTATTTTAGGGAACTCAACAATATACCTTAAGTGTAAATTTCTCTCGTTTACATCAACAATATTTAAATGATGTGAATTTATTCAAATATAGACAATAATAAAACAGCTTTTTTTCCAACACCAACATGTCTCTTATTAATATAAAGTCTGTGTAAAGCGTCAGTAGAGAGTTGATGATCCAGCAGGTTCAGCTGGATGTTCTCTGATCTTTTAGTTTTTGTCTGAATCATCTCACTGTGAGAATATAAACCTCTACGCTGATGACACTGTTATTTCCACACATGAACAAACAGCAGAGTGAGCACTGAGGATTAATGATGATGGTTCTGGAAATGAACTACTGAGGCCTTCACCTTACAATCAGTTAGCTGTAACATTAATTTATATAAAAACAGATTAAATGTTTCCAGGAAGCATAAACAAACCACAGAGACAGAGGGCAGATGATGAGTTTGTAGAGCAGCAGATATTAATCTGTTCTCAGTGGTTATTAGAGCAGAACAAACTGCTGACAGCATATCGAATTTAATTGTTTTGCAACTGTGTGGTTTTTTGCTCTGCAGGCTTCACACTGTTAGCTGTGGCTTTTCTGTTTAATTACACAATGACAGTTACACGCATCGGCTGAGGTGAAATAATCTGTCCAGGAAGCACCTGTGTTCTTCATCAGGGAGAGAAACAGTTAAGACCCTGAACTCAGAGCTGATCAGACTGAAAACAGCTCAATCTGTTTAATGACACAAATAAATGTTGATAATGATAATTAAAACTTTCTCCATCAGTGGAAAACCTGCATCTATAGTTTGATCAGACTTTCAGTTTGAAAGAAAAAACAAAGCAGGCAACTATACGTCTGTTCTCACTGATCAGAGCAACACAAACCACACTGAGAAAGACACAAAAACCACCGACACAAACAAGTCTGTTGTTGTGTTCCTCTGAAGACCAAAGCAAAACAAGATGGCCATGTTGTTTCATCTCCATTCTCATTGTTTCAATTCAATTCAATTAAATTCAATTTTATTTATATAGCGCCAATTCATGAAACATGTCATCTCAAGGCACTTTACAAAGTTAAATTCATTCATATTATACAGATTGGGTCAGATTATAAAGATTGGTCAAAAATGTCCTATATAAGGAAACCAGTTGATTGCATCAAAGTCCCGACAAGCAGCATTCACTCCTGGAGAACCGTAGAGCCACAGGGAGAGTCGTCTGCATTGTACATGGCTATGCAGCAATCCCTCATACTGAGCAAGCATGAAGTGACAGTGGAAAGAAAAACTCCCCATTAACGGGAAGGAAAACCTCCGGCAGAACGGGGCTCAGTATGAACGGTCATCTGCCTCGACCGACTGGGGTTATAGAAGACAGAGCAGAGACACAACAAGAGAGACAAAAAAGCACAGAAGCACACATTGATCTAGTAATCTGTTCTACATTAGATGGTAAGTAGCGGGTGAGCCGTCTTCTCTGGATGATGTCACAGTTAACAGAACGCCAGACCAGGTGTACCTACTATGAAGAGAAAAGAGAGAGAACAGAAAGTTAAAGCAGAAATGATGACACACAATGCAAAACTGGAGAACAGTAGAACTCAGTAGAGTGAGAAAATTAGACCCTGATGTCCTCCAGTAGCCTCAGCCTATAGCAGTAAAACTATAAAGGTAGCTGAGAGTAACATGAGCCACTCTAGTTATAAGCTTTGTGAAAAAGGAAAGATTTAAGATTAGTCTTAAAAGTGGACGGGGTGTCTGCCTCACGGACCAAAACTGGGAGTTGGTTCCACAGGAGAGGAGTCTGATAGCTAAAGGATCTGCCTCCCATTCTACTTTTAGAAACTCTAGGAACCACCAGCAGACCTGCAGTCTGAGAGCGAAGTGCTCTGTTAGGAACATATGGGGTAATCTTAGCGTAGCCTTTAAAACTATCCTAGATTCAATTGGTTTTGCTCAAAATGTGCATAAACCGACGCACTCTTGGCTTCATACTTTAGACCTTGTGCTGATATATGGCATCGATTGTGAAGAATTAACAGTATTCTCTCACAACCCTGTCCTGTCTGATCATTTTTTAATAACATTTGAGTTTAATCTAACTGAGTTCTCCACCCCCAAAAGAGGGTTCCATTATAGTAGATCTTTATCGGACAACACTGCATCAAACTTTAAAAAGTCTGTCCCCCACTTAATATCGTCAGTATTGTAGAAATACCCTGCAGATAGCAGCAATGTTGTTTCTTCCCATTCACAAATAGATGTCTAAAAGTTGTCCCCTACATCGTAATTTCGTTCACTGGGGGACAGGCGTTGGGGGAAGTAGGCACAAGGGTGAAGTTTATGGTCGGAGTCGGAGTACAGAGAGAGAATGGCCCCACCCCAGTGTCCGAAGTATCGATCTCCAGGTTGAATTGTTTCTGAGGGTCCGGATGTACGAGGATGGCCGCTTGGGAGAACCTTCTTTTTAACTCTAGGAAGGTAGAGTTGGCCTCTGGGTTCCAGGCAAATGCAGACTTGTTGGACATTAGGGTGTCTAGCGGGGGGACGATCTGGCTATAGTTGCATATGGAGCGGCAGTAGAAGTTTGCAAAACTGAGGAACTGAGGCTGTTTCCGGGAGTCGGGCCTGAGGAAACCTATTCCCTGTCCAAGGCCCTAGATAACGGTTTCAGGATAACCTAAGTTATTAAAAAGCTGCAAAAACAAGAGCAGCACAAAGAAATTGTTCAGAACTGAGAGCGTCCCCTTGTTGTGTTAGAAAAGCAATGTGCATCTGATAATTGTGAGATAAATAATTCACAGCAGTGAAAAAAGGAACGCTTGATAATACATTAATCCAGAAACAATAGGACATTTAACTGTGGTCTTATCAGCCTCCCCCCACAGAGATTTCTGTGGAGTGTTTGGGCTCCAGCATAAAGACTCTTCCAGAAAAGAACATGCATTTTTCCTTGTGCAAAGCTCAGCTAACACACAATGCTACTCGGTAGCAGGGTAGTTTCACAAAGTAATTTGTTGTCATAATTTGACTCAGGGTCAAGGCTTCTGAGCTTTCTGAAATGGAAAAGCCAGTGTATGCCAGAATATACCCCAGAAATTACTTTGAATTTCCACCAACCCAGCTTTCTGAAATGGGGCTCTGAACGCACTGCCTCAGAGGAGTTTTAACATGTGAGGGTTTCATACCACGTTTAAATAAGCATTTAAGTTTAGTCTTAACAAGTTTGTGTTAAGGTTAGGAGGCAGACCTTGAGGCTTAACCTGGTACTAAACATTCATGTACAGCTGGGACGTATAAAAGAAAATTGTGTGCTAGTGTGCGTGCCAAATATTTTTGGTGTACGCCATTTTCTTCTTCTTGGCATTCATAAACATTTGGTATGTATTCTACGCGATGTCTTGTACATTTGACCCCAGAATTATTCTAAACTGTCAGTAATGGAGGAGATATGAATCAGGGACATTTCTATTTACGTTCAGCTGTTGTTTCCGAATATTCCTACTATCTTTAAACGTGTTACATTCTAATAATACATGTGAATGTGTCACTTCCTGCTGTAATCTTCCCAGTTTGTCTGTCACTTCTTTTTACCAATGTTTCTATATCTATTCCACAAAACTTACTTGATGGGTTTTAAAATATTTCCCCGCAATTAAACATGATTCACATTTCTCTTTGAAGCTGCTTGCATATTGAATCCATTGACTGTGAATCAGAAGCAGCAAAACAGCGCCACCTTGAGGTTGTGACTTAAAAGCAGTTTTCTAGCATTCCAGCCCAAAAGCAGAGAACAGTCAGTGATCGTAAATTCAGCACCAAGCTGAATGTCTCTGTGGGAACATGAATGTTTTTAGTCTTTCTGCATCATGTCAGGCAGATTTTTTTCCTCTGCTGTCACATTCAAATCCAGACGATGAAAGCAGCCAGCAGCTTGAGCTGAGCAGCCAATCAGCAGCAGCAGTGTGATCTGTGGGCTGCAGGGGCTGATGGGAGCTCTGAGGAGCTGCTAGAAACCACGTGGCCCTCGTCTGATCTCACAGCTCGTCCTTGTTTGGCCTCAGCTGCATCAGAGCGCCACTTCTCCCCAGGTTCACCAGAGGAAACACCACTGCACAAAATGCTTTTCCTCCCAGCTGCTGCTCTCTGCTGTCTGTGTTCAGGTGAGTGTTTGCAGCCAATCAGGAGCCAGCAAAGCCTACCTGGAGCCAACACTGTCACACTAACCTTCACCTGTCTGTCTGTCTGTGTCTCTACAGCGCTGACTGCCATGGCAGCACAGCTGCTTCAGGAGGATCTATCTCTGACCAGGAGCAGAGGTCAGAGTGTCTCCTTCAGCTGTGGAGGAATTGATCAGTGTGGCTCTTATTGTAAATCTAGTGGTCAGTGTGGCACATACATATTCTGGTACCAGAAGAAAGACTCAGAAACATTCCGTGTGATCTTTGATATCGAAAGAAGCAGCTGTAAAATTGACAAAAGTTATTCAACCCATCCACAGATCAGTGATTTTTCTGCTGATAAGAACGGCTGTGCAATGAAGATAAATAAAGTTAAACTAGATCATTCAGCCTCCTACTACTGCAGCTGTTGGAAGTCTGGTTCCCACAGTGAGAAATGATGCGTGCAGTCTGAACAAAAACCTCCAGATAAAAAGACGTCTGAGCTGCGCAGTTCTTCTTTCCTGTTGGAGGTTGGAGGTTGAAGCTTGATGGCTGCTTTCCTTTTTCAGGCCCTTTTGGTGTCTTTGTTGTGAATATTACAACTTTTGTGTAAAACTTGGTGATCTAACATCAAGTTACTTGGAAATTACAAAAGGAGTCCCTCAAGGCTCAATTTTATGGCCCACTCTATTGAGCATTTCCATAAACACACTGGGACTAGGCCTCAGAGATACAGCTCTGCATCTCTATGCTGATGACTCTGTGATCTACTGTTATAAATCCACTGATTTTGTCTTTCAACATCTGCCGGCTTCCTTTGACACCATTCAGTCTCAGCTTTCAGAACTTGGGTTGGTACTGAATGCAGGTAAAACTAAAGGTATTTTATTTGCTAATAGAAAGAACGTTCACCTCTGCCTAAACTTGTCACAAAAAAAGTGCAGTATATTGATTTTTTTATCATCCTAAAAATACCTCGGCATCAATATTGATGATGCTTTGACCTTTAAAAGCCATGTTGAAAGTCCGTCGAAACGCTTAAACTCAAGTTAGGATTCTATTATTGAAATAAATCATGTTTCTCATATCAGGCCCGGAAACAGTCGGCCATCTTCATGAGTGTTTTAGATTACGAAGATATTGTCTGTATGAACGCCTCTGTCAGCTCTTTAGCTACCACAGGCTGCTAACTGCCAGATGCTGTGTATCATGGAGTGTTGAGATTCATCACATACAGTAAACACACTACTCACCACTGCACCTTGTACTCGTCAGTAATCTGGCCCTTACTATATATGCGCAGACTCTTGCTCTGCTAATGGTTCATTTATAAATCTATTCACCCATATTGTGCCACCATACTTGTCTCATTGCTCTAGATGCAAAACAAACAACTGCTTTCTCCGCTCCGAGGACTGTTTCCTTCAGAGCTCCAGCAGTTCGCACAGAGCTGGGAGAAAAGACCTTCTCCTCCTTCTCAGGCCCCTGCAGCTGGAGCTCATGCAGCTGGACCTGAAGCATCCAGTCTGTTCACACTGGGAAAATAAAGTTTTATTAAAAGGACTGGAGATTGGCTCTATGGGAAATTGTGCTTATTTCATTTATGCATATGTTACTTTTGTCATGACATTTATTCCATATGTTAGGACACTTTAAAATTTGTAATTGTAAATGAGACACTGAGTCTTAAGGGACTAACCTGCATAAATGAAGGATTAATACAAAAAAAACCAACAACTCTTAACCAGGTTGAACAGATCATCACTTCCTTTTTTCAGCCATGATGGTGTCTGAGGTCATGACAGGAGCTGATTACAGCTCAAATTCACGGATTCACTGAGTTCATCTCTGATGGATTTAGAGATAGAGGCTTTAAAAACTGTTTCTGGTTTTAATGGATTTTTATTTCACACAGACATCATGGAATCAATGGAGCAGGAGATTGTTCTTTTTAGTGAAAGTCAACAAAGGTCAAATCACCAGCAGCTCTATCGGTGACTTCATCTGGCATAAAAACACAGCTAAACAGATCAACTCTGTGCCAAGAGCAGAAACTAGAGGATGCAAAAGTGCCACTAACTATCTGTTCTCTGAATATACAGAATGATTAGTTCTGTGGGTTTGGGGAAAGTTTCAGTGGGATGAAGGCGGGAGTTCCTCTGGAAACCATTCTGGAGGAAGATGTATTATTGGTGCTGTGGTGAAAAACTGGGGCCCAAATCCAATTCTGCTTCAAGAAACATGCATTCTTGTTCCAGCTTTGGAGGCAATAAACACAGAGGGACCAGCTGCGTTCCTGAATTCAGCGGCAAGCACAGAACAACCTGCAGTTTGGTTTCATTGTATTTCTCATCATTTAAACCTATAGTAGGAACCTGCTTTTTCATTTGAAGAACATTTTAGAATCTCGATCAAAGGTGGCAAAAAGTGATAATTTATGCTGTTGTATCTACTCGACTGGACTTCTGTAATAGTCTGTTTACTTATTTCAGTAAGAAGGGGCCAGCTTGTCTTCAGGTTGTTGAAGACTCTACTAGACAACCAGTTCCCTCAAACAGACAAAGCCGTCTAACCGGTGGGACACGATACAACCTTTTAGTTCCCACCATTCCAGAACTCTCCAAACTGTGTCTCTATTTTTCAGCATAGACTGACCGGCAGACAGCCACAGGGTGATTTTTCTCACCTGCAATCAAGGAGAGCTTAAAAGGAAGTGGAAGTCAGTGGGAAGGCATCAGAGCATGTTGTTTCCTCAGTAACCTGACCTAGACGGAGTCTCTTTTCTTGCCTTGTCTAGCTCGTGACTCATCCACTTTGTGTCCTTGCAGAAATACTCAATTTGGTTGTTGGACTTTCATCAGGTTCCTGCTCTGTTCCTGCCTTCTCAGAGGAACCCAAGTAAGCCTTGCAAACTGAGTCCTCATGAAGCTTTATGCAATTCCTGCCTTCCCTCGCTCCAGCACGGACAACATCTGCCCTCTTGTGCATTGCACCACAAACGCCTCACCAGAAGATAATAATAATAATAACAATATTTTGGACATTTAGATCAATGGCCCCCTTGAATATAAGGGAGCGTTTTGTAGTCTGACATGGATCATTCCTATCCAGTTTGAAGCAAACCAGATCTTTCTCATGTAATTTAAAAACAAATGTATGCAAATGAAAACCTGTGGAAATAAAAGGAGCAATAGGCAAGATATTTACTGTAAAATTAACCTAAATCATTCTCATTTCTCACATAGGATGGAAGTAACACCCCCCACAAACAATCAGTTCTCTCCATCAGCAATGTCTTAGTCATGTTTTTCTCCTGTCAAATGTAGAGGTATGGTCCAGAACTTCTTCGGTTCAGACTGTAGCACGTGTTTACTTCCTGGTTCCTGAGCCAATCATATGAAAGTTCCCACGGTTCCTGAAACAGAGTGCAGAATATGGTATTTTATTTTGACAACAGAGCAGCAGCCTACATACAAGGCAGCCAGTAAGGGAAGCAGACCAGAGGTAGAAGAGAATACAGCATTGTATACCTGTCCTCTGTAAGTAAAAGTTAATGGCATTTCACAGTAACAACACACTGTTGAGTAAATAGCTGGTCTCTGTGAAAGGCATTGTGTATGTGTTATTTAGATTTTAAACACTGTCATTATTGTTTATAGCTCCTTTAACTGCTCCACCACGGCAAGACTATCAACCCAACAGTTACTGTTCAGAGGAGGAAACATCAGCTTCAGCTATGACAGGGATTCCCAAAATGTGGTGCACGCAGCCCTGGGGGTTACGGAAAAGTTTTATTTACAAGATTAAATTGAGTGACTCTGTCTCTCTATTGATGATCCTATAAACAGCGCTGCTCATGATGCTGTGACTCTGAACCGCTACAGTCACTAATTATGACACGCCCACACTGTTGCTGTTACCGCTGCTGCTGCTGTTGGGAAAATTGGTGGTAGACCCTGATTTCTTAACTATGCTCACACACAGAACTGCAGTACTTTTCATTGTGATTGAAACATGTGCAGTTCATTTTATAGAGCAATTTTAGAGCGTATTCAGACTGGAACAGAAAAACCAGCAACCGGTGGTGGGGCTGCGGGGAGCTGAGGTGTTGCTGTTGGCATGTTTACCTGCTGGATGTAACCTTTGTGATTAATAACAGCTTTATTGAGGCCAGCACTCTGTTATTGTTACCCTAACGCTCTCTCGCTCGTCTTTGGACACAAATCAAATCAAACTTCTTTGTGTTTGTATTTTGCGCTGTAAATTGTGAGTCAGACTCAGATTTAGAAGCTAGTACATGAAAGAAATAAAGTGAGAACACACACAGGTAGATAATCAGAGTTTAGTCCTTGAATCCAACTGGATGGTTTCTGCTTCAGAGACATTTCAGGTTGTGGAGGTTTGACCGATCTGAGTCTCTTTCTTTCTCTGGCTCCACGCTGAGCCGCTGATGCACCTGAAAATCCTCAGGATCCTGATGTGGATGTTGTGTGTAACTTTATTGCAATTTCATTAAAATTGTGCTCTAATTTTATTTCCATAACATTTGTTATGATGGTTGAGTTATTATAACTGCAACTGCAATTTCTTTGTTATGTGTGTTCTGGTCATTTGAGCATGATTGAACATGCCGCCTTTAATATGGCTATAAAAAGTTTGTTGCATTTTCTTTCTTTCTTTTTTTTGAAGATCGGGGGTGTGTCAACCCGGATGGGACACAGAAGGTGGTGCGTGGGTAAAAAAGTTTGGGAAGCGCTGATCTATGGGATCACGCTTGAACTTAAGTCAGAGGGTAAAATAAGGGGATCCACCACTGAAATGCATGACCTCCTGTTCTGAGTAGGCGGGACTAAAGTGATGTCATCAAATGTAGAGAAGAATGCAGTGAGTACTTACTTTTAATCCTCAATGCCTTAAGACTATACTGAGTGATTTTAAAGTCTCTTCAAGAACTGTAGAAGGAGTTCACTCAGACACAACACGGCATTGATAAAAAAAAAATTGATAAAAACTATTGGGCTTGGATGCTCACACCAAGATAATTTATTGTAGGTCCTTAGAAGTTGCATATGGCAAGACAAGTTTAATTATTTAGCACATTTCAGGAAGAAGACCAATAATTGTGTACTCAGTTTTACAATCTTTGATCAAAGCAGGGCTTGGGTTGATTCTTTTTCTAGTGCTGGGGGGTCGCTGTGGAGGAATTAGACCATGTCCACCAAATCCTTCAATATGTATCTCCCAGGGCCTGAACTAAGATAGTTCACGTCAAATGTGGTGCAAATAAGATGAAAAATCTGGAAACTAGAGCCAAATCTATTGTGTTGGTGTGCTGCTGCAATTCTAAGTTACACTACAACAAGACCCTCCAGCGAACACTGGATTTGAGACCAACTTGTTGTCTGTCTTCTGAGACAGTTTCAAGTTGATTAGGTGAAGTGAAAATAGTGACTTCCTTTTCCCAGTGGGCGTGGCTTAGATGTTTTTAGTCTCTTACAAAAAAGGATTGTTGGCCACCTGAGAAGGACCATTATACCAAAAATTTGTTCAATTCAACTTTTCTATGGAGGAATTAAAGCATTTTGAATGTTTTGGTGAGTAGGTAAAGTTCACGCTGCGGCCATGCCACCCAGACCATGAACCATTTTAATAATTTTTTAAACCTCAATCTGTTTAACCAAAATAGTTCAACAGATCTAAATGTCAAAAACGTCAAAAAATTCACCCTTTGACCCAAATTGACCAATTTACTCTTGGTTTTTGGACATACTACAAAGAGACCTTTTTGATGATTTTGATTTTGAAATTTTTCATTTATATGATTAACAGCTTGACCCAAATCATTCTATGTGGGGCTATAGAGCGTTTTGCCCACTTTCAACTATGTTAAAATCTTACCATTTAACAAAGGGGACAATTTTTGATGAAGTTTAGTGAGTTTTTATGCATGTTTTGTCCTGCGTAAAGCTGTTCTAAGATGTAAAAAATAAAAAAGAAACCATGCAATTACAAAAGTCCTTTGCAATGGTTATCTGCACAGGCCTAATGATACATGTTATTTGAAAGGGACTTTAAGGGCACCCAAAGACATTGTACAAATTCAACAATAACAAGAAATCATGAAAAAAACAACATACATTAAACATTTTTAAAGAACAGACAATTGTGAGTAGGGACTAAAAGGCATCACTCAGACTGTCGGCCACAGGTCTCTGTGATCTCTCTTTAAGTGAGCAACTGAATAATTCAGTTTGCCTACCTGCTTACTGTCAGTGTTTAATCTTTTACCTTCTGTTTGCCACCAGCGACCAGAATTTCCCCTGCTTTCACTTGTCTAATCTTTCAATAAATCTTTTAAATCGTTTACTTGGATTGTTGGAGTCACTATGGAAAAACCAAACCTAACAGTTTGGTTTTCTTTATTTTACATTGCTATGTATTTTTAGGGAGTTTACTCTTCCTGTGAAGCACTCTGTCTATAAAAACAAACTTTTAAAATATCCTTTACTTATTAACTTGAAGTATGTAAAATCCAGACGATGAAAGCAGCCAGCAGCTTGAGCTGGTTTGTTGTCTTCTCCATTTGTTTGAGTCACATAGAGCCATGTTCTGGAGACGTTTGGAGACTAAATTTGCGATTTGTTGTTGACAAGAGAGGATTATATTTTATTTGGCTAGTTGAGTTGATGATGAAATCAACCAGCAGCTTGAGCTGAGCAGCCAATCAGCAGCGGCAGTGTGATCTGTGGGCTGCAGGGGCTGATGGGAGCTCTGAGGAGCTGCTAGAAACCACGTGGCCCTCGTCTGATCTCACAGCTCGTCCTTGTTTGGCCTCAGCTGCATCAGAGCACCACTTCTCCCCAGGTTCACCAGAGGAAACACCACTGCACAAAATGCTTTTCCTCCCAGCTGCTGCTCTCTGCTGTCTGTGTTCAGGTGAGTGTTTGCAGCCAATCAGGAGCCAGCAAAGCCCACCTGGAGCCAACACTGTCACACTAACCTTCACCTGTCTGTCTGTGTCTCTACAGCGCTGACTGCCATGGCAGCACAGCTGCTTCAGGAGGATCTATCGCTGACCAGGAGCAGAGGTCAGGCTGTCTCCTTCAGCTGTGGAGCCACTGATCAGTGTGGTAGCTATGCGGTAGCCTGGTACCAGAAGAAAGACTCAGAAACATTCAAAGCGATTCTTTACATCACTAGTAGTGGTAGCACATCTACACCTTTCAGTCATCCTCAGGAAAAGGATTTCTCAGCTGAAAGAAATCAGAAGAGCTGTTCTTTGAAGATTGATTCAGTTAAACTCAGTCATAAGGCGTCCTACTACTGCAGCTGTAGGAAGTCTGGTACCCACAGTGAGACATGTTCCCTGCAGCCTGAACAAAAACCTCCAGATTAATATGTGTTTGTGAGAGAAGGGAGCAGTAAACCACAGCCCAGGTTCACTGATTCTATTCCATCTCAGAGAAACACTGGTCATGACTTGATGATTGATTTAGTTTTTGCTAGCAGACTTTATATGTTTATGGTAATTATTGCTATTTTTAATGGTCTCCTTCAGGGTTGTTACTACCTCTGCTTTACCTTCTGTTCCTATTTCTTTGAACAAGATTTTCAAACATTTTCTTACTTATTTTACAGATAAAGTCAGTAAGGTGAGAAATAATATTCCTCCGCTAACATCTGGTTTGTCATTTCCCTCTTCAGCACAGCCTTTTATTTAAGACTGTTTCCAGCCAGTTTCCATTCCTGAGCTAGTCAGGCCTGTGAACACCATGAGAGCATCTTCCTGCTGTTGTGCAATTTTACCTGTTTGATTATGATTATTATTAATAAAATATAAATGCCAATTATAATTTGTAATATGTCTTTCAAAATCAAGGGATCGCTTCAACAATTGTTTTTCAAATGGTTGTGATCAAGGGCGTAACTATAATCTCAGAATTGAGGGGGGCATTTATTTCAGAGGGCTATTGAGTAATTTGTCTCTCGCTTTCAATCGCACCTCTCCAGTGGCTAAGGAACCCCATAATCACACAACAGCCACAGTACAGTACTGGGGTACCAACTTTAGTCCATGACGAGCACAGAAGTGCAACAACAGAACACTATTCGAGTTCAGATCAGGTGGGCCATTCCTCCCAACCACGACCCTCCAGGTCCCACTGTCATTGCCCACGTGTGCGTTGAAGTCCCCAAGTAAGAACGAGGGATTCCCTAGGAGGGGCACTCTCCAGTACCCCCTCCGAGGACTCCAAAAAGGGTGGGTAATCTGAACTGCCGTTTGGTGCATAAGCACAAACAGTCAGAACTCGTCCCCCCACACGAATGCGGAGGGAGGCTACCCTCTCGTTCACAAGGGAGAACCCCAACGTGCAGGCACTGAGATGGGGGGCAACAAGTATGCCCACCCCAGCTCAGCTCCTCTCACCAGGGGGCAACTCCAGAGTAGAAGAATGTCCAGCCCCTCTCAAGGAGACTGGTTCCAGAGCCAGAGCGGTGCGTCAAGGAGAGTCCGACTATCTCTAGTTGGAACCTCTTAACCTTGTGCACAAGCTCAGGCTCCTTCCCCACCAGAGAGGTGACATTCCACGTCCCAAGAGCCAGCTTCTGCAGCTGAGGATCAGAACGCCGAGGTCCCCGCCCTCTACTGCCACCCGTTGCACAACGCACCCGACCCCTTTGGCCCCTCCGACAGGTGGTGAACCCATCGGAAGGGGGACCCATGTCGCCTCTTCGGGCTGAGCCCGGCCGGGCTCCATGGTCAAAAGCCCGGCCACCAGACGCTCGCCAACGTGCCCCACCTCCAGGCCTGGCTCTGGAGTGGGGCCCCGGTGACCCGCGTCCGGGCGAGGGAACACGGTATCCATTTATGGTATTGATCATAAGGGGCATTGGTACTCAACATAATAAATGCCTCTTTAGCTTCTGGTCAGGTACCTGTCTGTCTTAAGAGTGCTGTCATCAACCATTCTTACAAAAATCCTAATTTGGATGCTTCTCTTTTCAACCCATTTCAATGCTTCCTTTTCTGGCCAAGATTTTGGAGAAGATTGTGGTCAAGCAGTTAACCATTGCTCTTGATCAATAAAACATTCTAGATTTACTTCAGTCAGGTTTTCGTAAATCCGTCTCTACTCAAATGGCTCTTGTAAGAGTCTCAAATTATATTTTGATGCACATTGATGCAGGTAAATGTTCTGTGCTGGTGATGTTAGATTTCACTTCAGCTTTTGATACTGTTTACCCTGCTGAACAGGCTGAAGTGTATAACTGGTGTTTCGTGCTGCTTTTAAAGGGCTGTTCTCATACTCATCTGAGATTGCAGTAAGGTGTATTGCATCACTTCTTTTTATGTTGCTGCGGTGAGGATTTTGGTTTGGTGTTCCAGACTTTCGTTTTTATCTTTAATCTCTTTGCTGTGACATCTATCTGGTTCTAACAAATAATCACATTTAAAAAAACATTCTCTGTTGCTCAAATTTTGGGACATGTTTGGGAATTCCTCGTGTTTCACACGGTTTTCTTTTCTAGGTGTGGTAAATGGTTGGTGCCATAGCTTTAGCCTAGCCTAGCTTTAGCCTCACAATGACTTCCTCCCTTATCTTTCCATTAGCTTCTCCGTCTCTGTTTAAATCTCCCCCTCTCTCCTGCTCTCATTCTTATGTTATTCCCATGTTTAGTTATTCTCCTTTAGTGATAATGGTACATGTAATAAATGTAGTGTTTTTGTGGCTTTGGAGGCGAGAGTGTGAGATTTGGAAACCCGGCTCTGTGCTGTTGAAGAAACAGATAGTCCCCCTTAGCTAGCACGGAGCTCCAGAGATTAGTTTCACGTTTGGTCTTCCAGAAGCACCCCGAGCAGCCGGGTAACCAGGCTGGCTGGGAGACGGCTCGTAGGAAGCATAGCTCTACATTTCAGCCCCCAGGTCACCACCAACCCATCAGCATTTCTAACAAATTTTCCCCACTCAGCGACACACCCGCTGAGAAGCCGACCCTGGTGATTGGCAGCTCAATAGTCAGAAATGTGGCACTAAAGACACCAGGGACCATAGTTAAATGCCTGCCAGGGGACAGAACGGGCGACATAGAATCTTACCTGAAACTCGCTAAGGATAAGCGTAAATACAGTAAGATTGTTATTCACGCTGGCGGTAATGACACCCGGTCACGCCGATCAGAGGTCACCAAAGTTGGTGTTGCTTCGGTGTGTGAGTTTGCTAAAGCAATGTCGGACTCCGTAATTTTCTCTGGTCCCCTGCCTGATCTGACCAGTGATGACATGTTTAGCCGCATGTCATCATTCAACCGCTGGTTGTCTAGGTGGTGTCCAGAAAACGACGTGGGCTACATTGATAACTGGAGAACTTTCTGGGGAAAACCTGGTCTGATCACGGATGCTAAGGACTTCATAGATGTGGTATGCATAAACAAATGGACAGTTATCTCGAAGTAGAATGGACACATGGTTATCCCTGGAGCCAGGCTAATTCACAGTCTAGCAGTGACAGCTATCCCAAAGACAACATCGGAAGGATCAACCAATCCTGGAGCACATCCTTGTTAATCCAGATTAATTTACGTAAACAAGAGTTTGGCATTCTCTCTTTCCCTGAACGCATTGTTTTATGTATGAGAGTCCAGTACTCATCTGTACCATTCCTCTGACTTGTGAGATTAAATATGTTAAAGTATAGTTTCCGTTTCAAGAGTCTTCTAACAATTTTCAGAAGGCATCCGTTTACAAATGGGCAATACAGAACAGATGATCAAGTGTTGCTTCATCTGCTTCCTGTGAGTCCAGCTCTGTTTCCCTCATGTGTTTACATTCCTAACTCAGACGCAGCTCTCTCTCTGCTTCATGACACCTTCAGCTTCCAGGAAACCACAGACCACCAAGCAGCATTCATGATCTCAGGAGATTTCAGCAGCTGCAGCTCAGACTGAACACACTGAAGACTTTCAGCCAGACAACATGCCAACAAAGAAGGAAACACACTGGCATAGATGAGAGGCTTCATCCAGGATGTCTGCAGAGCTTCCTTCACTCCTACTTTGGACCTTCAGAGCACATTTCTGATGTTCTGCCAAGGATCCAGACAGGAGCTCAGAGCAACTTCTCCAAGACAGTTCAGCTCTGATCTCCTGAACATGAGCTCATGTTCCACCACTGCTTGCTTCTCATTCAGACACTTTTTACATCTGCATCCAGTCATGAAGAAGCAGCAAACTTTCCTCCACTTGATCCTGAGGACAACATGAAGATGTGAACTAACTCCCAGATCCAGTCCATGTGGACTAAAGTAGTGGAGCGAGCCACTGACTGACATCAGCATCAGAACCATGCTGCTAGTGTGGCTGAAAGAAAAGAGAAGAAGAGAGAGACGGTCATGTTGATGTGAACATTAGAGAAAGACATTATGGAGCTGAAAGCTGATCCTGCTTCATCATCTGGACTGCTTCTCCTCAGCCGAGCCATTCAGCAGCAGACGGCTTCTGGTAGCAGTCTTTGTCCCTGTGTGGAGGATACTGCTACCATCTGTGCTTCTGGAAGCAGCTGGATGGAACAGGTAAGAACCAACATTTATTGTTTGATTGGACAAGTTCACATGTGTTTAAAGTCACTTTCTGCTGCTTCACGATTTACATGTTAGTTTTTATCATTAGGAGAGAATTCACCATGAAAACAACAAGAATTTAGGAGAAATATGTAAAATAGTCTCTGAACTGTCTAATAATATAACTTTTGTATTTTCAATAATATTAGAGAATAATATG